>NW_015385549.1:0-33204 GCF_001447935.2 Debaryomyces fabryi
AAGCTCTCGTCAAGTATTAATCCCTGATATTTTGATGGGTGATCCAATTAAACCATCAGATGAACGCCATCAATGGCTCGAAAAACATTCCTCTGAAATCACAAGACCAATTGTTGACAGTTTCTTGGCCCAATTAACTAAGGAAAAGTCACCTAAATCCTTTTTTGGTATTGGTTACTGTTTTGGTGCTAAATACTGTATTCAAAATTTGGCCAAGGATGGATACTTTACAGCGGGTGCAATTGCACATCCTTCTTTGGTTTCGGTCGAAGAAGTTGAAGCTGTTACTAAACCTGTATTGATTTCTGCTGCAGAAACCGATAAAAGCTTCACAGAAGAGTTGAGAAATAAAACTATTCAAATTTTAGCTGCTGAAAACATTAGATACCAACTTGATTTATTCCTGAGTGTATCTCATGGTTTTGCAGTTAAGGGTGACCTCAGCATTCCTGAAGTTAAATATGCTAAAGAGAAGGTTCTCATAGACCAAGCATACTTCTTTTCCCAGTTCTACAATGCCTCTAATGGAGTAAATGTCCAGAAGGATTCAATACATGGGAATAGACTATAAGAATAGACAGCTATTAAAGCTTGTATAGAGGTAAATATATAAAATCGTGCAAGGACCAATATTCATTGGTCCATATGAACAGCATATTAATATGTATCTATTTCTATTATACGCCAATATCACTTATAACTTCTTCTAAACAATGTCATTTGGTGTATCATACGAAGAGTACACTAGGATCTTTAACTTTGAGTCTAGTCCAGTTGCCGCAAGCACTTTGAGTCAATATTCTACTTTATTTGCGGTGATTTTAGTTATAATCGGTACGTAATTGGAAATTAAATGCAAAAATACAATAGCTATAATTAAATACTAATACGCTTTTAGCCTTCTTTTCATTGTCATTGGCATTATTAGTGGATAAGAAATCACAGTCGCCTTTCAACTACTTTTTTCATGCAATTTTAGCATCATTATCAATTGGTTTAGGCTCTGTATTTGTTGCCAACAGTTTTGGCGTATATGTTTGAAAGTTGCTTTCTAATGGTTAGAATTATGGATAAATGGAGATATCACAACGAGCAGGGATCAATTGAGTAGAGATAGTTGAATAAAGGTGATTGAGTGAATGAGCTAGGCGATAACTAGCAATAGCCAGGGAAAACATATAAAAACAAACTTGCAATGATCGATGAAGATAGAGAAAAAACGTGTATACTAGTTAGTTTGTCTCCTTTAAACAATAAATGATATAAGTATAAGGATTTGATAAAAAAAAAATTTCAGTGGCTATACTATACGTGTCTTTGGACTACCATCTACACGAAAAACATATAATCTTTTTACGACTACAACGATCTATCCTAATAAACATTAAATATTCATTAAGATGAATTTTATATCAAAATAAAGTAGTTATGTAGCAGTAGTTCAATTGATTCTAAAATTTTATTTTACTCCCGAAACTCGCTGTATGGCCTGAAAAATCAATGAGTTGTTCTCCAGAAATCAAAAAATAGAACATAGAGCTTTAAAGATAAGAAACCTAGAAGAATGTATTTATGGAAATTTTGTTTAATACTTGTCCATTTGGTAGTATCCATAGCTGCAAGAGCGCAAGGGGATTTATATAAATCAGATGATAATATATATGAGTTATCACCATCTAATTTTGATAAAGTTGTTCAAAAGACAAATTATACGTCCATAGTCAAATTTTACGCTCCATGGTGTGGTTATTGTAAACAACTAGAACCTGCTTATCATAAATTGGCTAAGTTGATACATAACGACGGTCAATATGCTATAAACGTTGCTAGTGTCAATTGTGATGAAGATAAAAATAAAGAACTTTGTGCCAGGTATAAAATCAGCGGCTTTCCTACGTTAATGGTATTTAGACCACCAAAGTACGACTCAAAGAAGAAGAGTAGAGTATATAGCCATGCAGTTGAGCCGTATAATGGAGAAAGATCGTTGAAATCAATGTATACATTCTTGACGTCTAGAATCAAGAATTATGTTAAGAAATTTCCAAACTTGCAATCAGAGGGGTTAAAGGATTGGTTGTTGGATAATAAAGAAAATAATAAGGTTTTGCTTTTAACAGAATCAAAACAAATTAGTCCCTTATACAAATCTTTGGCTATTGATTTCATTAATACATTGAAATTCGGAATGGTTACTGTCAAATCACCCGAAGATGTAAATAATTTTAAAATTGAAATAAATGGTAAAGAAATCATTTCACCCATCGGCCCAGACGATAGATTACCAATCTTGCTTAATTTTGATGAGACTACCCAGGAGTTTTCTAAGTATAAATCCGAAAAGCTTAGCGACAAGGTGAAAATTAGTGAATGGTTAATAGAATCTAACAATATTCAACCTTTAGAAGGCATATTATCGAAAAAAGACAAAAAGTACTACTCCAATTATAGAAAAGGTAAAAAGGCCAAGAAAGTAGTCCATGATGAATTATAATATTTTATATATATCTAAATAGTCTAATGTCTAAGCTTTTCCTAGACCATCTATCATATCCATGAGTGAATCTAAATCATCTTCAGGTTTTGAAATGTCTTGTTTATTTTCTATCGTATGAACTATCCAGTTAGTCGCTTGATCCACCATTAACTTCGAGTTAGGTACAAAATGACCTCCTGGATGCTTTAGAATATCCGAGTTGGCCTTGCTTGTTTCATACAACGAAAGTACCCGGTCTTCATGCACAACTGTGTCTAATTCTCCATAAACATGAAGTATTTTAAATTGATCCGACTCTCCATTATCGGCTGGATAATAATCTTTATATTGTGTATTACCAGACTTTTCGGTTGTATCAATTTTAAACCCTGAGTATAAAATCACAAATTTTAAAGTATCAACACCAAATAAGTCCTTAAATTTATGACTTATCAAACCAGCAAACGCAGCCCCCTGCGAAAAACCAATTATACCAACTATAGGAAGTTGCTTTTCTTCTTCAGACTCCGTTTCTTGAACTAAATCATTATCTGGTATAATTTCACCCTTCTCTATATAGTTTTTGATTTCGGTAATAGGTTCGGATAGGTCGATACCATCATTAGTATTGTGTGGTTTTATCCACCACGATCTATAGTCGGTCTCTTGATCATCTGATATAACCGAACTGAACTTAGAGAGCGAGTCAGTCGATGGTAAATCAGCCGGGGTTAACTTAGTTGGCCCATTTAAGTAGATAGATTTGTAGTTTAGCTTCAATAGTTTCTTCCTTAAAGCAGATGTTTTAGCGTAGAAAATCGAGGAAGATTGAGTATAGCCATGTAAAAACAAGATCTTTCCCTTGAATTTGATTTCTTTTTTAGGTGGCATTTATTAGACGAAGTTGAAGGTGCTAGTCTTATCGTGCTTTTTTTTTGACTCTTAACTTTTTTTGGCATCGAGCTTCTCGATAACGAGATTACAAATTTATAAATTCTTCTAACCAAAATTCAACAAACTGATACATTTTTGTTACTATAAAACTTTATTTAAGTCTAAAATATCTCTTATAATTCTAATCTTTGAGGAGTCAGTGTTATCACCTTTACCGTAATATTCGAAGAAATCAGGCTTCGATTTAATTTTTTCGTAATCTGCGTCAAGCTCAATGAAATGAATAACATTACCAAGGTGTAGTTTATGAGCAGCTTTTACATTTATCTCACTATCATCGACAAAGTATTGGTAAGACATCACATGTTGATCATTGTAGTCTACCTGCGTTAGATTAAAGCAGTTGTAAAAGTATTCATTCATTGGTTTACAGAGGATTGGACAAGATGCATAGTCACAGAAGGTTAAACCATCAAAAATATCACCCAACCCTAGAAATGAAATGACCCGTAAGGCATGATTCTTGTAGGCATTGGTCACCAACCAAAAGTAATCAAAATCATTACTTTCCTTAATATGCTGCAACAGCTCTCTCAACCTCTTATTATATTTTAATACTGACTTCAAATCCAAGGAATCATCGACCACTGCATTATATTCCATTGCATTTACCTCATGATTACGCACTAGCCCTTCAATAGCCAATCCGTATGTTTTATAATAGTTGAGATGTAAATTATGAGCATCTTCATCATTTAATTGCAAGTTGTCTTTAAAATATTTATGTATCTTGACCTCCATCATATCATGAATTCTAGTCGATCTGTTATACAAGCAGTTGTCGATATCGAAATAGAAAATCTTCTTATTCTTAGCTTGTGGAGGAAGAGGGCCAAATCCATACGGTAATTGAACAATACATCCCGGATGTTCGTTTTCTTTGATTTCTGGATTCTTGAAAATAAATGGCTTCGATTCTTCTGCTAATGTCATTGAATTTGTTTCTTTGGAGGTATAGTAACTTCTGTATGAATAATAATAGTTATGACTTATTTGCTCTAAATTTACGGAAGATCGGTATTTGCCAGAGACTAAATGTCCCGCGTGGTGCATAAAGCTGAACTTTTGAGTCACCATTACACAATGCTATGAAATATTATAAATATTCTATATACTTACCTATTGGAGAATCTTGTCGTCGTAGAATGTATCATTGTGAATTAGCATCATTTCTTTGTCACATTTAGTAGCGAGATAGTGCAACAAATGATAATACTCAGTGATTATATGTATGACATCATCTTTATACGGTGACGATTCACCTATCAGTGAAATATTGGATAATTCACCTAATTGCCTATGAACACTGTCTTTTAATTTATTAATGCTATCGGCCAATTGTTTGAGATTCAAATAATTAGACTGCTTTATTCGTTCGAAATTTTGTCTGTTTTGTATAGTATTCAGATTTGAATGGAAGGTCTCAAATACAACATAGTTGAATAACAACAGCTTGTAATAATTTCTGTATATAAAGTTGATTTGCTCAATATCATTGGAATCAAGGCATTCGGTTATGTTTAAAGCGTTCAACTTATTTATGATCGATATAATGAATTTGGATGAAGGTGTGAAATTGCAAGTCTTCATATTTAATTCTTCTAATGTAGGATTTCGCTTGTATAAGCTGCAAAGAGTATAGTCCGAATCGTCCATAAATGTTAAACATAAGCTTATAATAATTCTCATGGAAAAGGGTTCCGCTTGGAACCTGATGGATAAATTTAGTAACCTTAAAATGTTGTGATGCAACTCATAGTCGATTTTCCTAAATTTTTGTTGCTCTGTTTCAATATTGTCCCGTTCTTCATAGAGGCAAGTACGCAATTCATGATTCATAGCTTCATTAAATTCTGATAATAAAATATCGTGCATTACATATACTTCTTCTTCGGAGGTGGGTTTGACTTGTTGCTGGCCATTCATTAGCTTATCTCTTCTCCAATTAACAAAATTCATAAAAACTGGAGTTATGAAGTTGGTAATTAACTCGTTTACATTACCTTCATTAAAATTAAAATCGCATAGCGATAGTAAAAATGTTTTTAACATTGTTTTGTATAGGGTGTCTTCTGCCACAGTACAGTCATTTTTTGTAACAAAAAGAACATAACAAAATACTATTGATAGCCTCACAATAGTGAGTCTGTATTGAGAATTATAATGGAGTAGTCTAAGAGGCATTTGGGTATGTGAGTCGGGCTTGATATACTTCGTTTCACCTCCAATGGATTTAACATAAGTCACAAATTCTTTTTCCGTTATGCTATCCAGACTTATAAAGTCTGATTTGTAAAGAAATTCGAGAAATCTGCTGAATAGAATCAAGCAATTTAAGTCATGAACGTTCACGATTATATAGTTGAAGAATTGGGTAAAAAATGGACTTACATTCAGGTATAAGTTTTCGTAGTTTTCTGGTCGAAGCTCAATGTAAAGGGTGCTAATATTTATGGGAAAAGGCACTCCAGTATCCAAGTTATTTTCAACTGAAGGATTTGAATATAAGTAGAAATGCCGTTGAGTAAGGTTATCGGTTTTGGAACCTTTCAAATCGCTTTGAAGCAATCTTTCAACAAACTGGTTATCTCTGTCATTAGTCAAAATAAAGTTTTGACCAATTACCCCATTATCGTTTAGTTCATCAATGATTTGTTGCTTCCTTCGTTGCAATCGTTTATATTCCTGTTGCATATTACGCTCATCTTCAGCCAAATCAGCCCGTATCCTAGCATTCTTTTTAGCCAATTCTTCGTTCTTTTTAGCATCAGTAAGAAAAATAGTTGGTAATTCTATATCAAATTCATCTCTTGGTTCATGGGAAATTATATTACTACCATGATGACTCTTATTGGATGTTGTTGTTGGAAGGTCTTTGGATTCATCGGCTCGTGCTTTTGATCTGTAATTTTTGGTATTTGTATTCTTCTGGCTTCCAATTATGTCAAGTATCGAGAATTCATCACTATCACTATCATTATCACTATCTGTTGAGGACATTACTTAATTGACTATCATTGATGCATTACAAGTACAATTAATAATTTTGAGTCGTTCCTACGATGCGATCGACCCAATTATTTTCAATTGATTACCAATATCCTAATACTACAAGTTAAAAATGAGCTCATATAATGTAGATATATATCCATGTATGCCATAGAATATAATAGCCGTAGAGATGTTCTCCCATAATTTACTTCGGAAGTTATATAGTACGGCTATAATCGGCATTTTTGCACGGCCATAAAGATGAACGGCTGCCTCACTTTTTTTCAAATATCCTCAAGACATATTTTATATTTAGTAAAGTAATTGATCCAGATATTTAGCTATACAAAGTAGATATTAACGATGTCATACGATAAATTACCATTAGAACCATTGTTCAAGAAGATTGATGAATTAAAGCCAAAATTTATTGAAAGATTAAGAAAGGCAATTGCAATTCCATCTGTTTCAAGTGATGAAACGTTAAGACCAAGGGTTGTCGATATGGCAAACTTTTTAAAGAACGAATTAACTACGTTAGGATTCCACGACATCCAAATGAAGGATTTGGGTATCCAACCACCACCAGTCGCTGATCCAAACTTAAAGTTACCTCCAATTGTCTTAGGTAGATTTGGCAATGATGCATCCAAGAAGACAGTATTAGTTTACGGCCATTATGATGTTCAACCAGCATTAAAAGAAGACGGTTGGGCCACTGATCCTTTTGACATGTACCATGATGAAGCTAAGGACATCTTGTTCGGAAGAGGTACTACTGATGATAAGGGACCAGTTATCGGGTGGTTGAATGTGATTGAAGCGCACAACGAATTAAAATGGGAATTACCAGTTAACTTAGTTGTTTGTTTCGAAGGTATGGAAGAAAGTGGTTCATTAGGTTTGGAAGGGTTAATTGCAAAGGAAGCCAAACAATATTTCTCCAAGGTTGACACTGTATGTATCTCTGATAACTACTGGTTAGGTACTAGCAAGCCAGTTTTAACTTACGGGTTAAGAGGATGTAATTACTACCAGATTATTGTTAACGGGCCAGGCGCTGATTTACATAGTGGTATTTTCGGTGGTATAGTTGCAGAACCTATGACTGATTTAATCAAGGTCATGTCTCAATTGGTTGATTCTACAGGAAAGATTTTGATTCCAGGAATTGACGATATGATTGCTCCATTGACCGACAAAGAAGACGCATTATACGATGACATCGATTTTTCGGTAGAAGAATTAAACGCTGCTTCCGGTTCCAAGACTTCCTTGCACGATAACAAGAAGGATATCTTAAAGCACAGATGGAGATACCCATCCTTGTCTTTACACGGTATCGAAGGTGGCTTCTCAGGTGCTGGTGCCAAAACCGTCATCCCAGCCAAGGTTATCGGTAAATTTTCTATCAGAACCGTTCCAGACATCGATTCTGCGAAATTAGATCAATTGGTTTTTGACCATGTTAACAAGTTGAATGCTCAATTAAACTCCCCAAACACTTTGAAGGTCGAATTAATCCACGATGGTAACTACTGGGTTTCAAATCCTTTCAATGAAGCTTTCACTGCTGCTGCCAAGGCCACAGAAGATGTATGGAACATCAAGCCTGATTTCACCAGAGAAGGTGGATCCATTCCAATCACTATCACCTTTGAAAAGGAGTTAGGTACTGATGTTTTATTGTTACCAATGGGTAGAGGTGATGATGGTGCTCATTCAATTAACGAAAAATTGAATCTCAGTAACTACATTAATGGTTGTAAAACCTTAGGTGGATACTTACACTACTACGGTAAGTCTTAGTTAGCCTATTAGCGTCTATGTTTATGATTAATATACTTAATTGTTATAGAATATGTATCTATGGGTAGTTATGGTCAAGGTTACCCGCACATTAAATCTCCCGTTATTTTGTGTGATGAAAAATTTGTAATATTTTTCTGGCGTTATTAACTGAACTAGAATAAGTATAGCTTGTAAAATACTTATTATTATAGCATTTATAGATTTGTTAATTAACGTGTGTTATTATCATTAAGTTTGTGGTCCAATATTGATCGTTATATTTAATTTTTTAGGGTAACAATTATTCATTGCATTATACACCATAAATAACTATGTCAGAAAACTTGAAGAGGGCCGAATCATTGTTTAATAGAATCATGAACCAAAATGGAATGAGCGGTAGAACCGACAGTAATAGTTCTTCTAGCAAGAATATTACGAACGTGAATTATAATCATAGTAATAACTCCAGTCATAATAATAGCAGTAGTCATAATGCCAGTGGCCAGAATAATCATTCGCAATCACAGAATAATCACCATAGTCATAGTCATCATAAATCATACAAATATAATAAAGCATCTAATTATAACAATTTTAATGGACAATACAACCAGCCTGCCAACATCGACTTGCCGAAAAGAGATCCATTGAAATTATCGCAGGAAACCGTCGATGATATTCCAGAAAATCATCATATTTTGCCATACTGTTGGACAATATGGCACCATTCGAGATCTAGGCCGAAGCAGAAGGAGCTAACAAACGTCAGCCCTGAGCCAACGACCGAGGATGCTAATAATGACGACAGCGGACAACAGGCAGCAGCTGCTGTCGATTCGTACTTACAAACAACGAACGAGATCGAATTTTCAACCATCAACGGACAAAAATCGTCAACCAAGCATATTGGATCCTTAGAGCAATTATGGATGAGTATGTCTTCACTCAAAAAGACGTATGAATTAGCTATTGGTACAGAGTTGTTGATCTTTAAAAGCGGGATCAATCCTGTGTGGGAGGACCCTATAAATACCAAAGGTGGTAGATGGGTGTTTAGGTTCAATCGCCGCTCTAATACTAGTAGTAATTCGTCTAACATAAATGACAATGATACGGTCTTGAAAGTTAGGCAGAGAACAAGCTTGATTTGGGAAAGATTATTAATGAAGACTATTACTGGATCAATTATCCCAGAAGGTAATTACTCGGAAGAGATTCAAGATTTACTCTTGAATGATATCTGCGGGTTAGTTTTGAGTGTTAGAAAAGATGAAGATATCATCAGCATTTGGAATTGTAACTTGAACTTCAATAAAAAGAGAGTCAACCCTGAAGAAAAAGATGAAGAGAAGAAAGCTCAAAACAAGAAATTGACATCATTTCAAGCCAGAAGAATAATCTGTGATTCGATTTTGAGAATTATCAGAGAATGTGATTTAATTTCCCAAGGTTCTGACTGTATTAGCACTTTAGATTCGGGATCGAACGAAAGAGTATTTGGAGTTTCTTTTGAATACAGACTCCATTCGGATAACAACAACCCTTCTATTATAAACAACGGTGGTGAAGGGAAGTATAACCGTCGTTTTAACAAGCCATACCATAACCATCATCATAATCACTCTAAGAACGATTCAGATAATTGAAATCAATATCTGCCTCCTGTATATATATATATAAATATACATCAACCTGTATTATAATTGTAATAACATGTTCTTTACTGTAGCGACATGTTCCTCTTCTATACTTCTATACGCTCCCCTCTGGTCGGCATTATCCGAATCAGATGATTTCTTGTAAATCGGATTTTATCGATGGAAGATAATTTTGTGTAATTATGAACATCAAAAATTATCATCACAAATAATTTAATTTATTTAAAAAAAGGTAGAAAATTTTGCCAATATCAGACCAGCAGAAAGTTTGTCTAAGTATTGATAGCTGTAAAAGTGTTAATAGAATATCTATAAATCGTTGGTTTTAATAGTTGTGTTTCCGATTATTGTGATTTCTTTAAAGTTGAGAATTAATTAGTTAAATTAGTCACCAGCAAGAAGCATAGAGTCATAAATAAGCAATAGTGGGCTGAAATTAAGTGAAGCATGTCAAAGATAGAGCGTGAGTTAGATACTGCCCCATCGATATTTGAACTATTTAATTCAGCTAAAAAATTGCTTTCGTTGCAAACTAGAGTTGAGAACAGACAGTTACGCAAGGATAGTTATAACGTACAGAAAAACCAAATAATGTCTGGCCGTAACGACCACAACAATAATGAGAACAAGTATCTTGACTTGTTGTCGCCGTTATCGATAGATGACTTGAAGAACAGCCCTCAATACGGACAAAAACAGGTCCGAACCAATGAAAACCGAAATGGCAGTATCACTGGATCCGAAGGAAGAAGAGGAAACGGTAATATGCAGAGTGATATTACACCATCTAGTATTAGTGATTCGCCATATAATGGGCATACAGACGTGAAAGCTACACCCTGGTCGAATAATAAGGGTCCTACTACCATTAAAAAGGAACCAACCATGTCGGTTTCTAATGTTCAAATTTCGTCTTCAACTTTACCGTTGGAATCTAATTCAGAGAATACCAATGACCCTATGAATAAATTGCCGATGCAAAAGCCGATGCCCAAATCAAACCTTACATCCTCCTTATCACAACAAAAGCAAGAAGAAAAGTTCAGACCTCTAGTCAATGCAAGTTCTGGCAAGGATGATATAAAAGTAACTGAATGTTCTAACTGCCATGCATTGAAAACCCCATTATGGAGGAAAGATCCACAAGGTAACACTTTGTGTAATGCGTGTGGGTTGTTTCTCAAGTTACACGGGACGACAAGGCCATTAAGTTTAAAGACAGATGTTATCAAGAAGAGGAGTTCCAGAAGATCTCCAGCTACAAATAAAGGTATGACCCCAAATTCTACATATTCTAATAGCTTGTCAAGGCAAAATATAACTCAAGATCAATTATCGGGCAATAGAAACATCAAGAATGGGTTTAATATACCGATTAATTCACAACAGAACAATGGTTCCACATCTGCAAATTCTACTCCTTCATCAGCAAACAACGGCATCTTATCGACTTCGGGTGGGATTCCGATTGGTAGCAGCGGCTCTCGTTATAAGAACATATTAATATTACCAAAGCCATCATTAGCACCAAACACCCCAAACACGCCTAACACTTCATCGAACCAAACCAGTTTGGGTGCTAAATCGATTCCAACGCCCAACAGCACATTCTTGAATAATGATAATTTGAATAGCCCTGCATCACCAATTATACACAACTCATTTAGTGGTCTGTTTAACAACAATAACAACAACAATAACAACAACAATAACAACAACAATAATAATAACCAAGCACAGTCATTTAAGAGGAAAAAGGCTGAAAATGGTAATGAACAATTTTCAGCAAATAGTGAATCTTTATCTAAAAAGACACCCTCGCAAGTGCCCCAATCGAATCAAACAATCAAACGGAACCCTTCCGTTTCATCTTCGTTTCAATCATCTTCATTCAATAAACGGACCTCATTTACGAGTTTGTCGTCACTTCAAAGAAAAAATTCATCTATTGGATTAAGCAATTCTTTGAGTAACATTAATATCAACGGTAACCAAAATCAAATCCAGAACCAGAACGACAGTCCTGCCCAAAATTTTAATTCTTCTAGTTTCACAGGCTCGAATTCTTTAACGCCTTCTAATATCAACATTTTAAATCTGCGTTTCAACCAGTACAACAACGGGGGTTATTTTGACAATTCGTCGTTTCCTCACAGAAACAGTAACTCCGGGCTCGCTGAAACACCTGGGTCTGTTGCGTCACAATCTTCTTTCTCCAGCACCCATTTGCACTCTAATCGTCAATCATTCACTGTGCCGTCAGAATTTGCCAACTTCACTACCGTGAAAACTCCCACCGAGTTTGTGCCTGAGTCCTTGCCGTCTACAACCATTCCAGAAAATGATGACATGGATACAGACGACTTTTTCAAAAACTATACTGAGTTGCATAATAATGATAATGAAGTTTATGATTTTGACATAAACAACGAAAAGATGGGTAGTCGATACGAAATCAAACCTGCAGCATTCATCAAGTCATCATTGACTGATGGGTTGAAAAAGCAACCCCAATCTGATCGCCAATCTCCTATTCTTTCGCAACCTGATCATCAGGCCAACGTGGCTAAAGACTTGGATTGGTTAAAGTTTGATCTTTAGGTCCATAATTATATATTTCATTTCTACTGCGTACTTATCAATGCATAATACCTTACATTTACATCTACATTAATTCTCTGTTTCCAATCACTATAATTTTGTAACTACTATTTACTATAGATCTGATACTGTACCATCTGGTGAAAATTTGCATGTGCTTTTTTTTGGGCCTCACCAAAAAAATTTTCCATCTCGTCGTATAAGAAACGTATAAATACTTTCACGTTTTCGTGTTCATTTTTCTTTTCAACTAACTTTGATTTTTACAAATTAATATTGAATTAATACAAACAAAACTCAATTGATTGTTAATAATGTCTGCTCCAGCTTCTAACTACAAAGTTGCCGATATCTCCTTAGCTGCCTTCGGTAGAAAAGATATTGAATTATCTGAAAATGAAATGCCAGGTTTAATGGATATCAGAAAGAAATACGGTTCATCTCAACCATTAAAGGGTGCTAGAATTGCTGGTTGTTTACACATGACCATTCAAACCGCTGTTTTGATTGAAACCTTAGTTGCTTTAGGTGCTGAAGTTACCTGGTCATCATGTAACATTTTCTCTACCCAAGACCACGCTGCTGCTGCTATTGCTGCTGCTGGTGTTCCAGTTTTCGCTTGGAAGGGTGAAACCGACGAAGAATACGAATGGTGTATTGAACAACAATTATTCGCTTTCAAGGATGGTAAGAAATTGAACTTGATCTTGGATGATGGTGGAGACTTAACCACTTTAGTCCACAAGAAGTACCCAGAAATGTTAGATGGCTGTTACGGTTTATCTGAAGAAACCACCACCGGTGTCCACCACTTATACAAGATGTTGAAGGAAGGTACCTTAAAGGTCCCAGCTATCAACGTTAACGATTCCGTCACCAAGTCTAAGTTCGATAACTTATACGGTTGTCGTGAATCTTTAATCGATGGTATTAAGAGAGCCACCGATGTTATGATTGCCGGTAAGGTTGCCGTTGTCGCTGGTTTCGGTGATGTTGGTAAGGGTTGTGCCATGGCTTTAAGAGGTATGGGTGCCAGAGTTATTGTCACTGAAATTGATCCAATTAACGCCTTACAAGCTGCTGTTTCTGGTTACCAAGTTGCTCCATTAGAAGAAGTTGCTTCAATTGGTCAAATCTTCGTCACCACTACTGGTTGTCGTGACATTATCACTGGTGTTCACTTCGAACAAATGCCAGAAGATGCTATTGTCTGTAACATTGGTCACTTTGACATTGAAATCGATGTCGCTTGGTTAAAGGCCAACTCTGAATCTGTTGTTGAAATTAAGCCACAAGTCGACAGATTCTTGATGAAGAACGGTCGTCACGTTATCTTATTAGCTGAAGGTAGATTAGTTAACTTAGGTTGTGCTACCGGTCACTCTTCTTTCGTCATGTCTTGTTCTTTCTCTAACCAAGTCTTGGCCCAAATTGCCTTATTCAAGGCTGAAGACAAAGAATTCAGAACCAAATTCCCAGAATTCGGTAAGTCAGACAAGTTTGACCTTGGTGTTCACTTATTACCAAAGGTTTTGGATGAAACTGTTGCTAAGTGTCACTTGGACCACTTAGGTGCTAAGTTGACCGTCTTATCTGATGTTCAAGCTGAATACTTAGGTATTCCAAAGGAAGGTCCATTCAAGGCTGATATTTACAAGTACTAGATTGGTTTCAATCTCGCTACGAAATCTGCCTGTAATCATCATTTTTGTCCAGATTTAACCGATTTTGATGGTTTCCTAAGTACTGCTTAGGACCTACAATTCCGTTTAAAATTCTATTTTTGTTCTTGGTTTCACATGTATTTTAATTTTAATTGCATCAACTGCATTTAATGATATGGTTTATGATAAGGTATGCCGAGTGTTGTTCTCCTTGGACGCAACATTCAGTATGGTTTTTATTCTCTAAATGATTGGGTTTTTTATGTTCATGACTTTTTTTTTTGTATTGTTAGAAAATGATAAAGGTAGATTTATATAATTATATACTAATAAAGGTATCCTCAACGGATGGTAATAAAATCACTCTGTAGCTGCAGTATATTTCGACTGAAATAGGTGTTTGTTAACAATGTCCCGATCGTTGACAAACGGTCCATTTCATCATTGATGTCGTTCAATAACCAAATACTGATTATCTGTTATCTACCCACATGGATTCTAATCATATATAAACACAGATAAGAATCCAGGATTTTTAGTAGCAAACTTTTAGAATTTATCGGTAGTTAGCAATTATCAGCAATGTTGGCGCTAATATTTACTGTTACCATTTCGTTATTTCTCCGAGAGAGTTTGTGTTCCTATATTAATTTTGAATCTGATAGTGTCATTTTTGGAGCACCAAATTGCCCAATAGATATTCCTTTAACTTGCACCAACTCGACCCCTATAGAAAATTCGTGTTGTTTCGAATCACCGGGGGGTATTTTATTGCTGACTCAATTCTGGGATTATTATCCTCCAATCGGAGGCAACGAATCATTCACTTTGCACGGATTATGGCCCGATAACTGTGATGGAACGTATGAACAATTTTGCGACGATAGCTTGAACATCCGCAGTGCCACTGACATAGTGTTGAACCAATTCAATGACAAGGTTTTGTATGGGAAGATGTCTGAATTCTGGAAGAATTTCAACGGCAACGATGAATCTTTATGGATCCACGAATTTAATAAGCATGCTACGTGTGTGAAAACAATCAGGCCTACTTGTTATGACCCTCAAGGCTACATAGAAAACAAAAACGTGTATGATTTCTACAATATAACTATGAATCTTTACGAGAAATTACCTACGTTTGACTTTTTAGCGGCCGAAGGGATTGTACCATCATTAACTCAAAAGTACTCGAAGAAGCAAATCAATGATGCATTGACTAAACACTTTGGCAAGACTGTTTTTTTCAAGTGCAATAAGTACAATGCGTTACAAGAGGTTTGGTATTACCACTATTTACAAGGTCCATTGAAGGAGGAGAGTTTCATTCCCATCGATACAATTGTTAATTCGAATTGTCCAGAGGAGAATATTCAGTTTATTCCTAAGAATGGCTTCAAACCTGGACCACAACCACCGAAGTCTCCTCGCAAGGGTTACCTTGAGTCTCCTGGCAAGAATGGATGTCTTATCAGCAATGGTTTATGGTACGAGGCAGGAACCTGTGCAACATATGCAATTTCACAGCAAGAATTTGGTGGTTACAAGATCAGATCATCGAAGGGTTATTGTGGAATGAACGCACAGGGTCAATTTACTTGTAACAAGCAAATTGATCCGTCAAAGAACCAATTCCAGTTCAACAAAGATACTCGTAAAATTGGTTACGGAGGAAACTTTGAATGGTGCTTTGACACTGAACATAAACACGGGGACGGAAAAACAGCCCAGACCCCAGTTAAAATTAGTGATGGTCAATGTGATTCATTCCCTATACAGTATGGAGGTAAGTGATCACTTTGCAGACTGTCGATAGCAATCAATTAAAAACCTGCATTTGTCTAAAAAATATATTCATGTAGCCTACATTTACGTAGCTTATTACATTTATAAATCAACATTCAATTCGTAGACTGATTGTTTACGGCCGGTCTAAGTCGTAAAAGTTCGGCTGCAACTGTTCCCCTGATAACTACAAGCTAAGCTATTATTATATTAGGTTTATTTCTTTATTTCGCGCGCACTTATACAATAAGCAATACAATAAGAAATATAATTAGCAAGAGAAGCTCGATAAGCACGCTGTGCAGCGATAAGAATGATGCAGACAATTTATCAGCAACGCATGAGAGCGTGATCAAGCTCATGGTGTCACTTCATCAGTTGGGGTTGTTGGAGATTCTACCTTGTCAACCACTTTGGATTCACCCGATGCTTCAGGAGCCATTTCGTTGCCAGTAGCACCAGTAGCACCTGCGGTATTTTCCACGTCCTGGGTGGCCTTAGAGGGGACTGTCTCTGGGAAAATGGCTCCCATTTTGAAGTTATTACCGGCCAACAAACTGTTCATACCACCGCGAGATGCACAGCGAATAACAGTAAAAATTATAAGCAAGATCAACGATAAGCAAAACGTCACCCAATTGAACAAACCAAATGCAATCATCGCCTTACCCAACAGACACCACCGATTGGTATTGTAGTATCGGTTGAAATATGAGCAATCCACATCACCAAACGCGTTGGCCATTGCTGCAAAAGATGCCAACCAAAAGATCATGAATATGAATTCACTTACTAAGATCACAAGGGGCGACAAAAAACGTAAACATATAGGCAACATCACCACAACCAAATAAATAATTGTAAAAACTGAGATTACTAGGGAGTAAACCACCCGACTATAACCATAGTCCAAATCTGCAATAAGGCCGGCAGCGAGTCCTAAATTAATAATTGTCCAAATGAATTGGAGTCCACGAATGGCTCCACTGAGTAT
Source organism: Debaryomyces fabryi (assembly GCF_001447935.2). Taxonomy (NCBI): domain Eukaryota; kingdom Fungi; phylum Ascomycota; class Pichiomycetes; order Serinales; family Debaryomycetaceae; genus Debaryomyces; species Debaryomyces fabryi. Next base: position 16,918 of record NW_015385549.1, read on the forward strand.
TAAGTATAACATGTTTCTGCTCTGTGTTTATTAACTAATTGTAACCTATAACAAGGATTATTATATATAAAAGAAGATGCGAAACCCAGGATTTGGGGAAATAATCTCGCTATTTATATTCGCAACGTTATTGGTGATGTTGTAAAAAATTATTAGCTCTTACATAATCGTAACTGTGATAGACTAGCATGAGTCTTAAAGAGAACATGTATAGTGCTAGGTCTTGTTGATGTCTGAATTTCACAGATTAAAATTGGCAATTAGTCGGAGTTTGTAGGTTAAAATGCTTTCTAATCTTACGTGATTGCATTTAATAGCTTTGCATATGAGCATTTCAACAAACAAAGCCATCAGATACGACCGTTGTGCGACTCATAGCGAACATATCACAAGATAATGCTAATTGAGTGTAATGATGAAAAATACACTCCCAAAGAATTCCCAGAGTTACTATGCAAGATAAGTTATCAATAGTTGCCCAAAGAAACGGTCAGAAATTACTACAGCAATGACCGAAAGGAGATTATAGGGAGGTTGACGAGACTACTGGGAAGAATTGCTGGAATGGTGGTGTTATTATGTTAAAAGGAATTAGACGGATTGCATGATCCGTTAAGAGATTACATGATCCGATAAGAGATTACAATGACGAAATCAATGGCGGGGACTTCGAGATTTTGTCAACTATGTAGATCGGGTAAATCAGTAATAGGTTCCAGCGTAGGAGATAAGCGGTAAGCGCGTCACTAGGGAATAATAGCTGCAGGGAATTACGGAGTCATTCAGTCTTGAATGAGGCGCTTTGGACGTGAGAGTGCGCAAAGGGGGGGGGGGGATTCTTCTAGATTGTTAGCGTGGCGCTCGCTCGCTAGGCAACGAACAAGCAGAAGTCAAGGGGATAGTCATAGGTATAATCATGTTTTGCAGCCATTTTGTATTATACAACACAAGAAGAGATGTGACCCTTATTATATGAAACAAAAACGAAAAATAGAACAATAGAAGGAGTTGCAACAATAAAAGGCAATGAGATCTATAAATAGAAGAAATGGAAAACGGTTTACACTTGTATTGATTACAGAAGGAAAAAAGGGGATTTTAGCGTTAGATAAATAGTGTAACTACGGGAAAATAAGGTATAAATGGGATATTAACGAAGGATATAAGCTTGAAACCCTGCGACTACAGATACATATTCTGTTACATTTATATTTACATTTCTATACATAGAATCCGTAATTCATGTCCAATTGGGGACCTTCCAGTGTTGCAGTATATACATCCAAATCGCTAAAACACTTACTTGGCCGACTCGCATTTTTGTCTCACCAACTCATAGAGATGGTCGCTTAAACGAGGTAAACCAGCACCGTTGCACAACCTATACATACTGTTTGGTTCATACGAACCAGGAATAATCTTGCCCTCTTCATTCACATGGACGTATCCAAATATATTATCAACTTCAGGAACACGGCTATAGCTTGGAATTTCCCTAAAATCATATATCGGCATATAGGAATTGGCAAAAGTTCCTGCTTCAACGATGAAAGCAAAATCGTTGTGGACATCCAGGGCAATTTTTGAATGGAGGACTGACAAAAACTCATTATTATCTTCGAAATTAGCAGTATTGACTTTTTCTTCTTTACTGTAGCCTATGGGCAATGCATTTTCTTTTGGTGACAACGAGAACTTAAATTTGCTGTTGGCGATGGAATGTATAAATATATGATCGTTATTGGCATCCTTAGAATAAAATCTGCACAATTGAAAGCTGTGATTAGCCACGGGTATTTGATTTAGGCGCTTGCCATAAGCTGCTCTACTGATCGTTCTTAACATTGTAGTTCCTATAAGTAAGGATTTAGATTGAAGAGAGAGCTCTTCATTTTTCAGTAAATTCCTATATGTATATATACAGGATACTCCAAGTTACTATTACCTACAACGACCTCCTGATAATTGATACGAATACCAGCCTTTTAAGACTAATATTCTCATATGGGTTAATTAGAGCAGATAGAGTAATTATTAATAGATGGTGGTATCAAAAAGAAAAGTAAATTAAGTAAATATATTAAAATATTATATTACACTCCTAAATGTAGCCTCAGTTTTATAATAAGTCTATGATATATCAAGTACTAACCTAACATGCTTCTCTTTCTTCCTCTTAATCTCACGTCATCTAATTTCTTCAACACTTCTACTAATTTCTTTTGGCCCTGTTTGCCGAATTCTTTATGCTTATGAATATCTTCGTAACCTTGTAACAACCACTGATTATACTCCTTAGCATATACAGAATGGGTACTGTTTATAGCCCTCTCCAAAACGTATAGGTCAACAGATTTATCTTCCGCTAAGCCTGAATATGAGGACAATCCAAAATCGATTAATACCGGGTCATCATCATTCAATAAGATATTAGAGGACGTCAAATCCCCATGGATCATTTCGTGCAAGTGTAGTTTTCCAATTAGTTGACCCACTTTGAAACACATCTTCTCTACAGACTCACTTGTACAATTTTGGTTGTTCTTCTCGAGATACCATAACCAATTCTTAAAAGAGCGTACATCTCCATTGGGCAAACTGTCTCCTATATATTCCATCCAAATTATGCCGTTGTTGTAATCTGCCAGAATTATTCTTGGGGAGTTTATACCCAACTTGTTTAACTTGTACATAAACTTTACCTCTCCCACCGTACGGGACTTGGTTATACTACTGTCCACTTTAGGATGTCTATATGGCTTGGATGGTCTATATTTGATAACGTATTTTTCACGGTTTTCTAAGTATGGTTCACTAGAATATGGATGGACATCAGTATAGAAAACTAATGCCTCTGCACCTTGGGATATAACCGTTAATGGAATATTCGGTAAGCACTCTTGTGCTTTCTTTACTATATGATCCGTCATAGTACTTTAACCCCACTACTAGTCCGTATGTTTCCCTTGAAAATTGTAGCCGAAAATTTTGGTAATTTAAATCTCGAATTGAGAATTGCATATTCTTTTATCATTTCTCCTTACACAGATATTGAAAGGTCCAGGTCCCACTAATAATAGTAATATACGATGGATTCATCTGATTTAGCATATATAATACCACCCTACTTACTTAACACATGCTTGGGTTCTAAACTACAGAAAATAATTGCCTCCAAGGATCCACAATTGAGTCTTTCCAATGTAATGTCTACAAAATCATTCAATTACACTAATAAATACAATGATAAGAAAATTCCTAAACACCAATACTCATCGGATCCAATTGTAAACCAGTTAATTAAAGAAAAATTGGTGTATAAGTTGTCCATTATTGGTGTGTTAGGATCGAATCCCATGGAGAACCCAATTGATGATGCATATCTTTTTGAATTATTTGAAATGTTTAAGCATAGATTATTGCATGATGATACGATTGACAATAGAAATGATGATTCAGGGTATGAATCTACTTCAAAATCAAGGAAATCTGTTTTTGATTCTTCAACTGTGGGGGAAACGAATTTTTTGTTTTCTTCGAACAAACGATTGAATAAGGATTATACCAATTTTCCTAATAACACATTGAGGAACTTATTATTGACTTCAAAATTTGACACTTACCATCAATACAGAGTTCCACCTAGTTTTCTTAAATTTAGTGACGGAGAATTCTTCAAATGTCCCTTGCCCTTAGCTTGGTCTCCGCTAGTTCCTAATAATTATTTGCGTTATTTACAAGATGATTTAAACTTGAAAATAAGCAGTGATGACGGATACTCAACTATTTCGTTATCGACTCTTCCTACAGACGATCTGTTAGCAATTGATAGTGTAAATGAATTAATTCCTAAAAAAAAGTACTACAATTTTATCTGTGACAAACCAGTTTCCCCTGCAATTGGTGTATTTTATTATGAAATGGAAGTGAATCAAGAGTGTACGGAATCCACAAACTTTTTGCCTATTCTACAAACTAATGACTCGTCGATTTCACCTAACATTGTCATGAATATTTGTATGGGTTTCACCCGACAATACGTTGACTATGAATCTACCTCAGAATCAAATGGGTCTGCAACTAAAGATTACCTTGATTTAGATAATGTGAAGGATGACATTCTAATTAACGACGAAAATTCTCTTCTCAATTCACTGTTAAATGAGGAAGTCCGTGGAATGATTTGTTGTCAGCCTGGAGAATTCAGAGGAAGTTTTGCTGTGAACTTTGAAGATCTGTCGTTTTATAATTCAATTAAGATATCAGAGGCTACAAGTAGACATGCAGCCTTAAGCATGAATAGAAGATTGTCGTCATTGAATAGACAGAGTACAGATGAAGATAATAGTAAAATTGATATGGGTATCCCGTTCAATACTTATACGTATAGCGAAACACCTGCTAAAAAATCGTATAAAACCGATGTTATCGGCTGTGGAATTAACTTTATTAACAAATCTGTGTTTTTTACATTAAATGGAGTTCTAGTTAAGACAATCTCAAATGAAGATTTGGCATCCAAACAAGTATTAAATGATTATGTAAATTTGTTTTCTGATTATAATCAAGATGACCGTAGTGCAATCTGCCCTATTATTGGTTTTAAAATCCAAGATTTGAAGAATAAAAATTCTAAATTTGATCCAACTACTTTAAAAATAAAGACTAACCTTGGGTTCAAAGAGTTTAAATTTAATATTGAAAACTATGTTACAGAATTTCGCAATGAAAATCAAAAGTTTATGTATTTATCCTTACTTGATAAGATTCAAAATATTAAATCATCAAATATTGAAATTGACTATATAGAAAAGGCATTATTGAATATTGATGATGACTCTAAATTTGTTAATAAATTAATCAAAGGATATCTCAACCATGAAGGATATTTAGAAACATTTAATTCATTCAGTTCGGATTTAAATAATTTATCTACAGAAATCAGTTCAAAGGAAAATTTAGATGAAGAAGCTGATTCGATAGTATTAAAAAAGTCACACGCTTTGAACAGACAAATCATCAAGAACTACATTCTAAAGAACCAATTTGATCTTGCACTTAAATTTATAGCTATGAACTATGCAGATTTATTTGCTCATGACAAAGGAAAAGACATAATATTTGAAGTCAAAAAATTCCAATTTGTTTATCTATTAAAGAAATACCTTGAGGTGAAATTGAATTTAAATAATTATGAATTTGAATTCGAGTTTAACAATAGTGAAAGTGAACTGGAATTATTCCATAAGGCATATGAATATGGAAAATCATTACAAGAGGAATATCAAAGCTATGGAGAGAAGCTAAGATCAATACAGGAAATATCGTCTGCATTTATTGTTAACAGCCAAGAATCTTTGAGAAATCTACCAAAGGTTGATAATTTGCTTTGTAACTATTCAAAAGGCTTATCTCATTTGTCAAATGAAATCAACAATAAAATTTTAGATCATTTAGGATTGAATAAAAGCTCAAACTTGGAGCAGATATTTAATCATGTGGATGATAGGATTAACAACTTGAGCTTGAAATATAACGATGAAAAATTTATGCTAGTAAATCTTGAAAGAGATCATATGGATATATAACTTGAAAGCAGGTCTATTCATTTATATAGATGTATATACATACAGATAATGTCATTATTTTTGTTTCTTCTGTTTCTTAAGGCGTGGCTGCTCCGTATCTTCCCCGGTATCTTTACTTTTCTTCTTTTCGTCGTTCTTATAACTAAATTTAACAAGATCCGTATCGTCGACTTCAAAAGGAACTTTTAGATCTGCCAAGGTATCAATTTTGTGTATATCATACATTTTCAAACTCCATCCACCCTTTTCAAGAATATCCATATTGAGAAAATCGTCATCTTTGTATCTGAATAGAATGTCAAAATATGCTTCCAATAATTCATCTACATATTCTTTCACACTGTATTTAATTTTTGTTTCCGGTCTAAATGGATCAATTACATAATACATAAAGCTCTCGTCACTGAAGAATGGTGGAACTAAGTACTTGTCAATTTTGCATAATAAAGATAAGATCAAACTTGCTGTTGCGGGTCCAACACCCTTCAATTCACATATTTTCTTGAATACTGACCTTATATTTGTTTTATATTGTTTTCGTTTCTCTTCTGAATCGTTCTTCCAAAAATTCTCGACATCCTTGATTTCTTTAATATAATCAAGAAACATGGTAAATCCTGCTTTGGTTACTTCTCTTACTTGATCTGGCGTGTTTGACTTGATTAACTTAGGCAAAATCGGTCTGAATACACCCTTAGCAAGCTTCCAATCCATTAACAATACCAATTCGTCTTTGGTTAACCAGCAATTGCTCTTTTCCTTGAACCGGTTATTTAGTATGGCTGGAAGTTCATCTGTTCTCCATTTGTCGAGTTCTTTCAAAGTGAGCTTATCATTGTTGTATTTTTTAACAGATTGATCAGACAAAGACTCTGTTATGTTATTATAAAGTAGTTCATTGGCTTTTAAAACGTGTTCTACATTCCCTGACATGATAAAGATGATGAATTATTTGAATATAGTAAATAAATTCTACTAGTTGCGCACTTATGCTATATTAATTTCTATTAATATTCTCTCTATATACATGTTCCTATTTTAGCTGTTATTTACAACTGATATAGGCTTATTACTTTGTGACAGAGTCTTGTAACTAATTCTCTTATTTGGTGTGAAACTGATTGGAATCATCAAATCCATGATTATATTTTGAATTAAAGAATAAACCTGCGAACTTAACCAATATAAAGTCAATGCAACAGGAGCATTCAAAGAAATAGCCATCATGAATACAACAGACATTCTTGCTACATTGGACATCGAGTCTGTTAATGTAGGTCTTCCTAAACGCTTTCGAGTGAACCTCAGCAATTCCAATGTTTTAAAGGTCCATTCAACATTACATAACGATACCACACCAAGAACTAAAGGAAATATATGCATTGGATCAAGACTAGTTAAGTCTGTAAACCAGAACAACCCTTCGGTATATAAGCTCAGATCCAATGGCTTATTTGTCAAACTGTCCCATGATGACCAACCACTTAAATCTCTCATCGTCCACGACATACAGACCCACAACGGAATTTGGAATGCTGGCAAAATTATGTTTTTATATAATTGGACATTGTGCTTCTTGAATAACGCTTTTTGTCTTTTTCTAGTCTCTTTAGTTGCAAGCAAAAGTATTTCTTCATATTTCATTGTTGCTACAGGAGATTGTAAATTTACTACATTCTCTATACTCTGATCTCCTTTACTTGATCCTTGGATACTCTCGAATGATTTTTCTGCTTTTCGCTTAGCTGACTGCACCTTCTTTGCAAGATTCAATTTCAACACCGGATTCATGGCACTTACTATTGGTCTCAACTCAGTCTGTTTCTGGATACGCTTTCTCTGAATAATAGCTAATGGCAAAGTCCAAACCGACCTTAGAGCAAATGTAGTAATAGGTATCAAAGCCCACCATGGGATGCCAGAATAGGCATGTACACTCTGTAATGAATCTGTCAACGTAGAAATAATAGCATGAGGATCAACGGAAAAATGTCTAACTTGATTCCTTTGATATATATTTTTTGAAACCCTTAACCCTAAGGGTATTCTGGCTTTTATAAACATCCTCAAGCTTTTCAGTTGTCAGTGATTAAATACTATAATCTGTACCAGTTCTAAAGAGATATTAGTTGAAAAAAAATCCATCATGTGATCAAAATGGTTCATAATCAATTTTCAACATGAAGTTAAAGTAGAGAAGTGATAAATTTGATCAAACAAAAGTCATATAGATCAAGATGTCAGCAAGAAGTGAAAGAGCATGTATGTTATGTGGGATAATTCAGCCATTTAGAAAGTTTGTTGATTTTGGATGTCCAAACTGTGAGAGTGTGTTACATTTCCAAGATAATGAAGATAATCAGGTTCAAGATTGCACATCACCCTCCTTCGAAGGTTTAGTGGCATTAGGAGATGATAACAAAAAGTCATGGGTAGCGAGATGGCTTAGAATTGATTCATTCGTAGCTGGATTATATGCTGTTAAAATAAATGGTAAATTACCACCTCATATTATTGGTGATTTGGCTGATCAAAATATTAGTTATAGACCTAGAGATGGAAGTGCTGAAGATTAAGCTAACCTAAACTTTGGAAAGATCCATGAATTGCTCACTTGTACTATATGTTAATATATTTTATTTCTTTTGGTTATATGTATTTAAATAGTTAAAATATATAAAGTTCACTATTTAATCTAAAGTCCATTAGACATTAATTGACTAAGACTGTTCGCACTTTCAGTCAATTTGCTTACGGTGTTGCCTTTATCCCATGTACTTCTGTCAGCCCAAATAATATCCATAAATCTGGCCATAGCAACTTCCAAGTTCTCAATATTATAACTATCGGTTAATTCGGGCAATATTCTGTTGAAAAAGGTGTCGGCTTCTTCAGGAATAATAAGCTCCCTTGATGGGTCTATGAGTAACTCTTCTTCGGGCTCAGACTCAGATTCGGCATCTGGTTGTTCATTTGCTTGATTCTCTGGATCTTGGAGTATTTTTCCGTTCTCTACTACGGTTGGATCTTGACAATTGACATCTGCTTTTTCTGAAGTTTCAAGATGTTCACTCAATTTCATTTCTATGTCAATACTTCCATCCTGTGTCTGCTTGCTTTCAGCCACATCCACATTGATAGGCACGGCTTCAGAAGCGCCAGTTTCATTGCTTCCGCCATTCAAGCTAGTCAAATTCTGTATATTTTGAAGCTGCTTCTTTCTAAACTCTGCCTCTAGCTTTTGGTGTTCCTTAAGAATTTTTGATTGTTTCTCTACTTCTCTATTTCTCATCTCTTTACAAGCTTTAACAAAATCAGGATTGCAAAAATCATCAATACCAAATTGAGCATTAGTTAACATCTCATTTGCTTTCAATATTCTTTCTCTGTCTCCAGAAGTAATCGAATCTTTGACAATCATCTTGATATCTTTTAAAAATTGCTTAGGCTCTGAGTAGTAGCCATTCCAAAGTCTTTCTTCTATAATATCCAAATCCATATTGTAGTAATATTTCCCAGTAGAAATTTCTTTGATCATATTTTCCTTATCCGGATCGTCAGATTTTACGTACAAAACTTCGTAGTTGTTCAACGGATTTTGCAAGATACTAGGCTCGAATAAGTGGTACAAGAAAGCTTCATCCACCACTGGTTTTCTGAATCGCTTATAACGATTCTTGAATAAATCCATCAACCCTGCTAACTTAATTTTTAATATATTTTTTAACTTAGTATCATCATATTCAATTTGCTTTAATTTCTTCTTGGTAAGAACTTCCGCATTTTCATTCTTAATTGAAGGTACAACCTTTAATGTCTTCAACTTTCGCCTTGGTCTGTTCTCTAAATCATTGACAAATTCGTATGGCTTCATCAATAGGGTATTTTTCAATGTCTTGAAATATTTCAATCTTTCTTTTCGTGATGGGTTATTCAATGCTACGTTATTTGCTGAATTATTGAATCCAAAGATCGACTTAATTTCTGGGTCCAAGTTATCCATACTTGTCTCGGAAACTGCCAATAATAAAACCTTTTCATTGCTCTTAAGGGATCTCAATAATCCATTTAATGTTGCTTGAGCAGTATAAGGAACAACCTTGAACCAAATATCAATATTTGGAATAAATACTATGGATGGTTGGTGTCTTCTCGCTTCAATAAATGCTTGGACAATGCTCAGCTCTGGAGTTCGAGTTGGATCTCCAAACATATTACCCATATCAAGGGATTGTACCTGAAATCCTTCCAAGTAGTTTAATATAGCAGCACTGATGTACTGTTGCCCACTTCCCTGATTGCCACAAATTAATAAATGTGGCTTGCAAATACGTGAATTCTCTAAACTCTTCAACAATTCTTGTTTTGAAAATCCCCCATCGCTATCTTTAGCAGTTGGATCGAGATACAAAGCTTCATCTAGGGTAGTAAGCTTCTTCTTATTTCCTACCGAAATTGAATTAGGAAGTAAATCGTTTAGTTTATCGGTAATTTCGGCGAGCGGCACTTCGAGAAGTGGTTTTAAGTGATTAGGTAATGGAGCAGAACCTGAAGATGTTGACCTTGCACTTGAAGGTACAATCTTTTCGATAGCTCGCATAAAATCTTTTGCGACAACTTTAATCTTCGATGGATCTACTTGCAACTTATCATTTGTCTTATAAATTTGAGGGTACTTTCTTTGAATACTGTTAAGAGCTGCTTCTGTGCAAAGGGCTCTTAAGTCCGCACCTCCATATCCCTTCGTTAATTCAGCAACCTTATTAGTGAACTCTTCAGATAAAGGGGGGGTCCATTTTCTTGTATGAATTTGCAAAATTTCTTTTCTTGCATTAATATCAGGTAATGGAAAATAAAATTCTCTGTCAAACCTCCCTGGTCTTCTCAAAGCAGGGTCAACCGAATCTGGTCTATTCGTAGCACCAATGACAATAACTTGACCTCTGTTATCCATACCATCCATTAAGGCTAATAAAGTAGACACAATACTTGCATGAATTTGTTCTTGTTTAGAGGATCGTACAGGTGCTAAACCATCAATCTCATCGAAGAATATAATTGCCGGTTGTTGATTCTTAGCTTCTTCAAACAATAACCTTAATTGCCTCTCCGCTTCTCCTACCCATTTACTCAAACAATCTGCACCTTTTCTCATAAAGAATGTAATCTTTTGTTGAGATGTAGAACAACTGGCTGCCAAAGCCCTGGCCATTAATGTTTTACCAGTTCCTGGAGGCCCATGAAAAAGCACACCTCTTGGAGGAGTTATACCGAAATTTTGGTACAATTCCGGATAAAGTAGTGGTAGTGCGACCATTTCTTTTAACTGGTTGATGTAGTTATCTAAACCACCTACTACAGAAAAATCAATATTCATATCCACTCCCAAAGGATCAGTATCGCTCAAATTATTTTTCTTTCTATCCTTTGAGTCCGAAGAGCCACCAGTAATCAAATGTGTACCATTATTCGCATTATTTACAGGTTTGCTAATTTTCTTCGATACTGTAGCTTCTCCGTTTATGGGGGCTATTTCATCTTCAGAGGAATCCGAATCACTCACATTCTGGCCAATGGCTGTTAAATTATTGTCATTTGTCATGCCAGGAATTGGAATACCGCCGGGAGGGATATTGGTTCCAAATAATGAAATTACATCGCTTCCGCCGAAAGGACCAGCCGTAGGAAAGAGAATTTTCCTATATTCATTTTTAATGTTTGTTGGCTTGCGACCCCTTCCTCTGGAGAATGGTGGAATTATAGGGCCCGCACTATATGGGTCTGCGTGAGCTTCGTTCGTCATTGGAGGTGGGATAGTATAATCCACTTTATTGTCCCTTTCTCGTAATTTATGCTTCATTGGGGTATTGTTTGGAGAAGAATCATACAATTCATCAATCTCTTTTTGAATGCTATCCTCTTCCTCGGCAGACTCATTTGCTTCATTATCTTCATCCAGGATCACTTTAGCTGAACGACCGCGCCTTCTAGGTTCAACAGATTTTGATCTTGAGCGAAGTCTCCTGCTTCTCTTAGAGCGTTTAGTATACCCATAATTGTTATCTTCATCGTCATCATCTTCTGAAGCTATGAAGTTTTTTTCCTGTAATTTTTCTAAAAAATCGTCCGAGGCTTCACTGGCTGAATCTTGGAAATCAGATTCATCAGAGACCTGTGCCCTTCTGGGTCTTCTCCGTCTCTGAGTTATATTGTCATCATCTTCATCTTCATCATCTTCAACGTATTCTTCTTCATTATCATCTTTAACTTCTTCTGATGCCGATGATACGTTTGCACCTTCAACATCATCAATAGGCTCGTCATTCTGTTCCTCGTCGTTTGTAAATTTGTATCTAGTCCTTCTAGATGTGCTCAAACCTTCTTCATCGGCGCCAGTATTTTCGTCGTTGGGATTATTGTAATTTTTTTCTTCCTCATCTTCATCCTCACCATCTTCTTCATTGTATGAAATTACTCGTCTCGGTCTCTTGGATTCAAATCCATCGCTATTTTCATCATATTCATCTAAATTTTCATCGTGCGATTCATCAAGACTTCCACGCCTATTTCTATTATGTCTATTCCTCTTTCCAGCCATTTGAGCCGTAAATTTAGTAGGATTGTAACGTAAGCTAACAACAAATATCTTGGAAACTGAGAATCAGAAGAATTTTGAACTAACCAATAATTTTATAAAATCTTAGTTAAATTGTGCAACCAAATATATTTCCGCTATACAGCTAATCAGTGGTTGATATTATAACGTGTTGTTAACTATCTATAATAATATTCAATTGATTGTTTGGAACTAAATATCGTAAGAATTGTATACGGTGGTTTCATTTGTTAGTTCGCGTCGCGGGTTACATAACCAGAAAATTTTCCATTAATCACGGCCTTTTACCTTGTAAACATTAATCATCATTCTACACAGATGATCGATGTATAAAGGTATTATATGGCACGAACTATTAGTATTTTCACGTAAGATTTGGCTAGTATCCTTTGAAAGATGTTTGAAAAAAAAAAAAGATTTTTAAATGAAACTAACTACTCGAATTGAAAAATGTTATCTATGTGATCTATCTATCCGCATAATTTGCAGCCATTTCTAAAATATGCTTGACGTGATGCTTAACTATGGCCAGATAGGCCATGGTTACGTCTTAGTCTGAAGACGTACTGAGAAGATATCGATTCGTAAAAGCCGTGATTATCTGCAGGACGTATATATTTAAGGCCCATGGGGATAATATACAGTGATAGTCTATACGGTTTTTTCTAAATAGTGTAGTATTTACAAGTAGTATCACATCAAATTCAATCAAGTGATCTTATTGGGATCCTCTGGATGGGGATTTTATGTTTCTTTGAATTTGCATCTTCGCCATATGTCAAATCTGACCCTATGGATGTGAAATGCAAAGTTCTATTCGTTGGCGAAACCGCCAACCTGTCTAATATTTTTGAGGAAAGTTTGGGTATTATTGGATTAATTAAGACTGAGCAGATCCTGGAGGTTTCAGCGGCCATGAAAACATAATAATTTTGAATGGTTTTGTAGATTTCCTTGTCTCCGTCGCTTACGGTATCAGATTTGATAGACTTGGTATAAAGCCATGGTTGGCCTAGTTGAAAGAGCTGGTTAGCTTTCTCTAAAGGTATCCACCATTTCTGGATAGCTCTCATATGGTCGAAGGAAGACATGCTCAGATCCATTGATTCATAAAGATGGTTGAGGGTATCTGACAACTCGTTCTTCAAAGCGATAATTTGTTTAGACTCGATTGTCCTATCATTGTTGAGACAATGGTCGGCTATCAAAGCATCTATATTGTCAAACTTTCCTTCTTTGAATGAATTGATACTGTCTAATATATTAAATGCATTACCTCCGCAACGTGTAATTAAATTAGCATACTTGCCGATGAGATTCTCTCTGGTCAAGTAGAAATGCTGTTCACTATAGTTACAGTCAGAATCAATATTAGAATATTCTGTCAAAAAGAATCTTAATGCGTCCTCCCCGTAGTATTCGAGAGTGTCGAGTGGGTCCACAACATTTCCCAAACTTTTACTCATTTTGAAACCATCACATAGCCAGTGGGAATGTACCACAACTTGGCGTGGTAATTCAATTCCAGCAGCCATCAAGAATATTGGCCAATAAATACAATGAAACCTTATAATATCCTTGCCAATGATGTGAGTAGCAGGCCACATATTTCCGATTTCAGTTTGATACTTCTCATTAACGATTGGAAATTTTTCTGGAAATCCACAGGCCGTTAGGTAATTGAGCAAAGCATCGAACCAAACATATATTTTCTGACTGGAGTCATCAGGTACCTCAATTCCCCATGTAAGCCTAGAAGAAGGTCTAGACACTGATAAGTCGGTTAACTTATATTCTTTTAATTCTCTAAGTAATTCAGTATACTTCGATTTCGGTTTAATAAAATCTGGGTTTGACTCAAGAAACGAAATTAGTTTATCTTGGAAATGAGATAGTTTAAAAAAATAATTAGTCTCTTCTTGATATATTACTTCGTTCTTAGTTTCTTTTGAAATCATTTTCTTTTTGCCAGTATTAGAATCCACTATTTCCTCAATTTGAGTTTCAGGATAAAAGGTTTCATCACTGATAGCATACCAACCACTATGTGAACCTTCGTATAGAAACCCTTTTTCTTGCATCACTTTCCAGAAATATTGTACTGTTTTTACATGATCTTCGTCAGTGGTTCTTATAAATCTGTCATATTCAATATTAACCCTTTGGCCTAAATTCTTGAAATTTGTAGATACCTGATCAGTCAATTCTTTGGGAGGTATGCCTAGTTTCTCGGCCGCTGCTTGTATCTTTAACCCGTGTTCATCTGTACCTGTAAGAAAATACGACAGCTTATTTGGGTCTAACTTTTCCCAACGATTTCTTGTATCACATAGGAGCATGGAGTATAAATGGCCCAAATGTGGGCGAGCATTTACATAAAAGATAGGTGAGGTGATATAAAAAGGTTTAACAGTAGTACTATTCAACCTCTTAGCCATAAGCATACGCAATGGCTTTACAAACCTTGGTGACATTCCTGATAAATATTTAAAATCAACAATATACATTAAAGTTATCAAATAAATAATTTTCAGTCCGATCAAAAATGATCCGAGAAGAATTTGAGATCGAGTGACAAACCTTTCAATTTATAGGTTCATCACTATTTACACACTACAGTGAACGGTCAAATGGTAAATACTCTTTGAGTTATAAATATTAATATACAATGATCTTATAAAGAAAAACTTTCAAAATATTAAAGATCAGTCTTTTCAACGAAAATGGCCATTAATGCAAAGACGGTGTAGAACATAGCTAATGGATAAGCAATTAATGGTCTTACATTGTGCAATTTTAAAACAGCAACAAAGAAACCAGAAGCCGAATAAGTACACCAGAATACGGCAAAAGCACTAAATATATACCCCAATAAATTATCCAAGGAAACAAACACGCCTATAACACTTACAAGCACTAATGGTAATAAACAATACCCAATAACCGAAGCAGATCTAATCAAATCAATCGTAACATCATCACTCATTAATTTGAATAAATAGTGCAAACTAATTATACCAAATAATCCAACCCCATAAATATATCCGAACTGAACCTTTCCTGCCAATAACAACAATGTACCAAATAATAATACAAAAAGAATGGGGCCAGCCAAGTCAGAATCTGCCATTATGTCTGATGTAATATTTCTATTCATTGGGTTCAACACAGCCAATGTCTTCATTTTGATATGTTGGAAGTTGATTCCGACTTCCTCCAATAAGGGAGGCTCATTAGGGTAGCCAGAGGTTCCGAATGCTGCAACTAATCCTGGTGTTAATTCACCAGCTCCCATAACTCCACTAACGTCGATATTTGCTCCGAACCCAGAATCCATAGCCCCCATTGATGGCGTTGATCCTGACATCATATTATCTGCTCCAGCTGCTTGTCCGTAGGTGCTTGAGTAATTGGATTGGTAAAATTGCATATTTTGCGGGTTGTTCACTTGCTGTTGATAATACGCCATGTCTAATAGTATTCTTTCAATAAATTAACGTCGTATTTTAGATTACCTTCACAAAATTTATAAGCTAATATTAAAACTCAACTCCACGTAGAAAATATGTCTATAAACTCTTAAATTGATGATGATGCAAGTCTAATTTCAGCTGAAGAAAGCTTGAACAAACTCTACAATAGTGCTGTTGGGAGTTTTCAACTGAATCGCAGTGAAATAATCGTGGTCGTGTAAAGTACTACTAGCAGTCAAAATTCTGGCCATACTACCTAGACCTTACATTAGTATCTGTTGTTTCTACATACCATCCCAGTCTAATTGATAATACTAGAAGTGTTTCCTGAGATGCAGCCCGGTTAAACGAAATAATCTTAGAAAGCTTTAAACATTCTTTGATGTAGACTCTCCAGCCTGATTCTTGATCCGTTCTTGATTTCTACTACTTAATTATTTCGTACATGATCTACGTCTGTCAAAAAACGTAATATAGCATTTGTTAGAATGTAATCACAAAGTCTTATACTGCTGAAAATTAACTCATAACATAAATCTAGTCAAAATATATCGTATGGGCACAAATTATCCGTTACAAAGACTGCTATAGTTATCATTGCGCAAATTTT
>NW_015385550.1:0-32707 GCF_001447935.2 Debaryomyces fabryi
TATATATATATATATATATATATATAGCGTGGGGTAGTACTGTACACAAATTATAAACCCCTTCATCATTGATATAACATTGATACTACATTCACGTTACATCGTTGATATACAATATGCATGAAAGCTTAACAATAGAGCCAATAAATAAACCAGCCTTATGCTTTATGTGAATAATAAAGGTTTGCCCCAAAGAAAAAAATAAAAACACTCAAGCTTTCTATGATCTTTGATTTAAATCAAAAAATCAGTGTTCCAAGTGTATGTTGGTGGTCTATAGCTATGAAGAAAGAAATTTGCGTTTTGAATGTTCGTTGTTATAGCAGGAAGATTATGTAGAAGTGAGTAGATAAAGTAAAATATCGTATTAGAGTCTACAAAACCCACGACCTTTAAATGACACAACCTTTAATTTGAGTATGCGTCGTCTGAATAAAGGTAAAGAGGACTAATAATATGACGAAGCAAATAATTGCTGCGAAATTCATTCTGCTGATAAGTTAATACAAAGTATAAAGCTTATATTAGCTTCTATAAATATATACGTAAATCGTCACAAAATAACAATCATCTAAAGTTAAGGAGATGCGAATGAGGCCCGTGAATCTTAAATAAATAAATTGAAAATGTAAATAATTATACATTATTATTTATCCCGTTATCAATGTCATCATCCGTAGCATCATCTTCTACATCAGTCTCATCGTTATCGTAATTGTTCTTAGTATCGTGTGAGGTTTTCGGATTAATTAATCCGCTGATGGGCGGGAGCATGGTATTTGTAGATTGATTTCCAGGACTGTTTATAGCGACAGACGATGATCTAGACGAACCAGGAGAATTATTATTCAAGCTGTGGGTTCTGCTATGTGAAAACTTGACAGACTGCGGCGATGACAAAGACATAAGAGATAGCACTGCATCTTGCTCGTTTACGGGCTTATCAGATTCCTTAGGGTTATTGGCATTAATGGGAGGTAACTTCAAAGGTGGTTGTTGTTGATGATGCAGCACTTGGCCGTGAGTTGCAATATGCTGTAATGAACCTGATGCCAGCAATGGTTGCGCCAAATTAGATGGCTGTGAGTCGTAAAGCGTCGAAGAAGCTGATGGACGACGTTGAGATGAAGAAAATGAAGTCCTCGATTTTCTTCTCTGTCTAGTCAATGCCGCCATCAAAGCATTGTGTGCACTCGATTCTTCGTCGTCGATCGACGGCATATGTATTTCATGACTCTGGTGATCATTAGATAGGGTAGGAGATTGTTTTAAGCCTCTTCCTTGTTGGAACTGTGATGTCAGTAGGAAAGATGGGGAACTTGCCGGTACTGGTGATTGCTGTAATGTTTGTAAATTGAGGTTCGTAGTTTGGCCTGAATTAGTTGGGTTCCACTGCTTTTCCTGGTTTGCCTTTTGTTTCTTTGTGGGTGATGTTGCTAACGAAAATGAAAGCTCGTTGAAGTCAATCTTACCAGGAATCTTCTCCTGTTGCCGTTGTTGTTGTTGTTGATGTAATTTGCCTGCAGCAGAACTCAACTTGCTTTTCAACTGTAGGCTTATCTCAGATAATCCTTCCTTGTTACTGGAGTCATCGTTAAATAACTTCTTCCCGGGCGACAAATACTGCGGAGTCTTCTGGAATTTTATTCTCTCATTACTGTCATCCGAGTCATATCCTGTATGTCTCGGAGTCTTTAACGAAGAATAGGGCGATGGTGCCACATGTGTGTTCAACTTGTAGTCCGGAGACTTGTAATTTCCAGAACTTGTCCTCTTGTATGATGGCGAAAACGCCAACATATCCGAGGGCTGTTCAGGGGTCTTCAAGAAACTGGCCGATATCCTTTTCTGTCTATGCCGCGACGGTGGGGTGGATGGTGTTTCAAGCTTCATGTTTTTGTCTAGCTTGGGCGATGAAATGGGCGTCGTAGGTTTTTCACCACTCATAATGCACTGTGATTCTTGCAGTTTATCCCCTGTGAGATATCAATACCAAAAAATAGAAATAATACAATTAAGAAGAAAGATTGACTCAATTAGTGTCTTGTGCACTCGTGTTTACCTATTTTCACTCCAAAGGGTTGTATCAATAGAAAATGTCAAAAAGGACTCACTGCGACTAATATTCCAAATTCCGAATTTTAGAACGAACTAATGATTGTGGTTTTTTCTTATATATATCAAATCCGATGATATGTTTGAATATAGCTTTATATATTTGTTTGATGTCTATTGTTTGATTCTGCTAGAAATCCACCGAAGTAATGAAGTAATGGGATGAGATTATGACCTCGCAGCGAGCGAGAGGACACACATCGTGGCTTTGTGTAACTTCCAAATTATTTGTTTACAGATATGAAGACAATTTACAGGTTATAAAAGTTGCAGATTGCGCGCGCGAAAAACAGTGTATATTACACAAACATACCCCCTCCTTTGCGATTAGTTTTTGTGAGACGTTGGGTGTCGGGTTCCAGACCACAAAAGCAGATCTACCGACTGCTTTCGTTATATATGGCATATACGGACCGATATATTAAGGCACAGCTGGACGATGTACTGTCAGGATGATTTGCATCATACGTAAGGCCATTACTTGACGTATCAGAAGAAGACATGGATGGCCAAAGACTGCTCAAACGGTAGTGATTAGCAGTAAAAGGAAAGCACGGTGGGAAATGGCGGTTCGCGCACGACAGATCATTGAGAGCGTAAGAGTAGTCGGTAAATAAACAGATAAAGATAAACAAAGAGCAGAGAACACCATTGATGAATGTTGATTACCCCATGAATAATATACCGCAGACATCCTCGTTGTTGAGGAAGAATAACGGGAAGCGATTATCGATGGCCAGTGCTGCGAGGACGTCGTTGCTAGGGAATTTAAACCTTAATGGAACGTCTGGAGGAGCGAGTGGCCGGAACTCGAACATTATAGATAGTAGCAGTTTGTCGATGGGGAACAGCGGCAAAAGGAGATCGTTGTTGTCGACGCCGGCGTCTGTCAACAGGCGGAGACAGAGCTCTCTACTTCAAGCCCCGATGCTGTCATCGCAGATGTCATCCCAATCACAGCAGGCATCCCAACAAACGCAGGCCCCATCCAACCAGGACCAGAGACCACTCAGGGATAAAAACTACCAGGCATTGATCCAACAGGAGATATATGATTTTTTGTTGGCCAATAAATTTGAACTTGAAATGAACCATCCACTTACATTCAAAACGTTGAAACAGCCGACGCAGAAGGACTTCGTGGTGATTTTCCAATTTTTGTATAACAAGATTGATCCGTACTATAGATTCACCAAGTCGATTGAAACCGAAGTATTTTTGTTGCTAAAGATCTTGAATTACCCATATTTAGATGGGATCAACCGGTCGCAGATCAGTGCTGTCGGAGGACAAAATTGGCCCAATTTCTTAGGCATGTTGTATTGGCTCGTCAAGCTTAATTTATCAGTCTTGAACTTGAATTCTAAAGTTGATCTCATTAGTCCTGATGATGAGTTTGATAAAATCTTTATAAACTACATAACCCAATCATATAGGGCATTCATCGACGAGCGCGATGATTATTCGGAGTACTACGATGAAATGAAAACTAGATTCGATGAATTGAATAACAACATCATACAGGATATAGAAGACCTAACTAATGAGAATGCAGAGTTGTTGAACCAATATAATGAATTGAACGGGCAGTTGGATATTTTAGAAAACTCTGAGAAGAAATCAAAGGCCTTAGAAAACGACCTTATTAAATTCAAGGCCTACATTGAGACCATGGAAAGTAGAAAACTGAAATGGTCTGAAATTTTGAACAAAATCACTCAAGAAATTGGAAATTGTGAGGTGGAATTGAATAATATTGAATCGATAAAGAAAGATTACGAAGCCCAAATTGGTCAACAAGGATTAACTCCGAATGACATCGATAATCTAAATAATGAAAGAGACAAATTATCCAAATCAATCGATTTAATAAGTAATAACTTAGAAGATTTGAAGGATGTGTACCATAATAAGCAAATCAACTTACAAAAGAATTATCAAAGTTTAGAAAACTTCTTGAAACAATATAATAATTTAATTTATAAGATCCAATTGAAAAATCATAACTATGATTACAACTTTGAAATCAACTTTAGAAACAATACAATTCTCAATGAAACGCCCGATTTGCTTAAACCGAATGAAATAATAAACAAGAATTTGAAAGATGAAAAGATTCAGTTATTAAACTACAAATCTATAATCAACACAAATATCCATAAGTACCAAGATGAACAGATCAAGCTTCAGGAACAGATAGATTTAATATCCGAATTAATTATGGAAAGGCGAGAAGAAATAGAAACTCTAGAAGCCAAATTAACTGCTAATAAATCTACCTATGACGAAATATATGAAACAATGATTAACGATACAACCACTTACTCGATGCAAATTGAAAAGCTAGAACGAGAATTGCGGTCGATCAAGATCAACACAAACCAAGGTTTCATTGAGGTTGAAAATAAGTTTCAGAACATCCAAATCGAATACGATGAACTTTTGTATGAGATTCACTCTAACCGATCAATATTGCATGATAAAATTCAAAAGATCATTGAGTCTACTATAGGTTTCAAGATCAACATCCAGCTGAACTTAGAGGACTTGGAAAACTTAGCATTCGATGAATTTGAGAAGGAGGATAAAAAGCTTAACAAGAATTGATGCTCCTCCGTCTGTATTATATAGTGTATTATAGGTGTAAATTATAAATACAAGGCTTTTATTGGAAGTTATACACTTTTCCGCTACTATATACATTTTAATATTCGTTTCTCAACCACATTTGCACTCTCTTCCTTCTGTCATTTCTACTCATGAGCTTGTTATTAGTCCACAGCTTTTGTAAGACATCTAATTCGTTTATTAACTCTTCATTTCTCTCTTTATTCTTCATGGTCACTACATTGACTGACTGTTTAGATGCATTGAACTCCTTGGCCAATTTCGATATGGTCCACTTGCTTGGGTCTTGAGTTCTCAACTTCAAAATTTCTCTGGCAGTTTCGGCTGTCATACCATAGTCCTTTTCCTTGGCCATACCGTATATAACTGGCATATCTTCCAACACATCTGGGCTATATGTCTTATATTTTCCTTCGAGTTTATGCAATCTTGGATCGTTAGGTGGTAAAAATGCTTTAGGTGTGTTTCTGGCAATTGGAATGGATGCTGGTGGGTTATGCACTAATCCTTGCGTTGGCACTGGCTTTAAGTTGAATGCTGATCTTTGCGCATTATACTTATTCTTAGGTTGTGATTCAAATGGTATATTTTTGATCGAATAACGACGAATGCTGTGTCTAAACATCTTGTCCTACTCTATTAACTCTGTCTTCACTTGGTACTAGAGTAATTTTTCACTAGTACTTTTTGATCGGTTTTTTTATTAAAGCACACGACCTTTCGTAGCTTCTTACACAAAGACCAAAAGCTCCAAAAAGGTCGTTCAAAAACGAATACAAGAATCGCAAGACTTCTCAGTAAATAGCATTGCGTTTTGTGTAACATCGCTTCCATCCGCATTCGGATACAACCTTTTATGAAGCATATAACAGTAGTCTAATTACTGGTCCATGCTTGTACATCAAATCTTATATCTTATATCTTATTTCTTAAATCATGTGCATCAATAAAGTTTAAAGTATACCTGGTACAATTCTATCAATGACTATATGAACCAAATCGAATAGGTAATGGCATAATACTCCACGAACGCGAAATGTTAGACAAAGATCGTGAAATGTGCATTGTCGTACACTGAAAATTTTGTAAAAAATGAAAACATCGCATTGTTGAGATCGAACGGCTATTTCGTATATTATGCTTAACGGCCGCAAAAGGAAATCACATTTCCTTTTACTGATTAAAATCGTAGGTATACGAAATCTGACTTGTGCAAAACGACATACGATAGGCCAATGACCAATAAACGATTAAATTACGTGATTTGATTTATAGGATGGTATTTCCAGTTGAGGACATGATGGTCTTCTAGGAACTTGAATTTGTTTTGTTTTGACCAAGTTATCCTTCAAGGTTATCGATCTTTTAAACTCACCTTAGTCACTCTTTAGACCTACCGTTGTCGCTCGTTACTGTTATTCAAAATGTTAGTTGGATGTATTTTACCTTTAGCCTTATTGGCTGCTGCTGGTGTTGAAGCTGCTGAAACAACCACCTTACAACTGACTATTACTGTCACTAAAACTGTGTATACCCCAGAAGAATCATCCTCGATATCTGCTGCTTCTGAAGCTTCTGAAGCTTCTGCTGCCTCTGTTGCCTCTGTTTCCAAAGTTTCTGCTGCTAGTGCTGCTTCTGCTTCATCTGCTAGTGCTGTTTCCGCTTCTGAAGCTTCTGAAGTCAGTGCTGCTTCTGCTGCTTCTGTTGCTTCTGCTGCTTCTGTTGCTTCCGCTGCTTCCGCTGCTTCCAAGGCTTCTGTTGCTTCTGCTGCTTACAAGGCTTCTGCTGCTTCTGCTGCTTCCGAAGCCTCTGCTGCCTCTGCTGCCTCTGTCGCTTCTGACTCTTCTGCAAGTGCTGCTTCCGCTTCTGAAGCTTCCGAAGCCAGTGCTGCTTCTGCTGCTTCGAAGGCATCTGTTGCTTCTGAAGTCTCTGTTGCATCTGTTGCATCTGTTGCATCTGCTTCTTCTGCAAGTGCCGCTGTTGCCGCCGCTAAATTGACTTCTGTCGCCCCTGCTCCTACTGCAGACTTAAACGCTTTGAAAGATAATGCTGTTGTTGGCCAATTTAGAGCTGTGAATCAAACAACAACAAGTGCACCATCATCTTCTACTTTAGTCGCTGCTAATACCGGTTACAATGCTACTGTTATTGGAGGCCATACCAGTAAGAATACTACTGTTGTTGGGGGTCATCACAGCAAGAACACAACTTCTGCTAGCAAAAAGCACTCTTCAACATCTTCATCTGGCAGATCCTCTACTAAGGGTTCATCTGGCTCTTCAAGTTCAACCTCTAACGCAGGCGCTATTGCTAACTTTGGTGATGCAGGCAAGGGTGTTGCCTTAGGTTTAGTCGGTGTTGTAGCAGCTGCACTCTTATAATGAATTGATATTAACATGGTAATATCTATTCCGAATACCTTAATTCAACATTCTGATTTATCTTATGTTCAATAATTTTGTTTTAATTGTGTTTTTTTAGCAACGGATTTATCTGGATTATAATTTGCTTTCTTCACTCGACACTTTGATGGGAATTATTCTATCGTGTTTTCACTTAAGTTAACAATCTATATGACTTACGAATATGTGCTTTGCATACCTTAAATGTATTATATGTATTATTACTTCGATATAAATAATTCCTTATTGTCTATTTTAATTAATGTCTAATTTACTAATACCGCTATAACCTTCTTCCATTTATATCTTTGAGGTATTTTTCCTTTTCCAAAACATAGTACTCTTGTTCAGTTAATCCTTGTGGTATTTTAGGTGGAACATGCGGTTTATTTTCGAACCCAAAATTTTCATCGCCAACCATTGGCATTCTATCAAATACCGATGGAGAAAATTTGGGGTCCCTATTCCATTTTCCATCCCCTAAATAACCATTTTGCTCATTCGTTGCAAATCGTGGTTGAGCTGTTTTCCCAAAATGCTCATTTGGTGTAGGAGCGTAATATTTGGGGTCAATTTCATCTGGATTCATTTGATGGCCTTTCAAGTCATCATCTCTTCCTGTGAAAGTCAAAGATTTCACCTGTTGGTCTAGAAAGTAAACTTTTGTAGGCAACGCTCCGTGGTTATTTTCTTCCCCTTCATCAAGACCTATCGTATCAGCAGAAAATGGAATAGATGTGTTTGAAACTGGCCTTAAGTTAGTTTGTTCAGTCAAGTCTTGCGGAGGTTTTCTAGTTGGGGATTTGCTCGGTTGCTTTTTTGAAGTTGGTGGAGTTGGCGGTAGGCGTTCAGAATTATTTTGCTGATGATTAACTAAATGAGGAGGCGGTATTGGAGCTCTTAATTCAAAATCTTCATCATCTGATTCCTTGAATTTATCTGGCATTTCCGGTAAAGTATAATACTCGCTTTTTTTAGTATTATTTGCATTTTCATTAAAATCAACACCATAATCGCTAACAGGAGATAATTCTCTTTCTGGGCTCCCTTGACCATTTCCCTTCTGCCATATATTTGTTATAGGTTCTTTATTCTGAAGTTTTTTGAATTTGTTCATGATCTTAAGTTTGTACTTTTTAGGTGGGCTATTATTTGAATCTTTTGGCGACTCAAACACATCATCATTCCCAGATCCATTAGAACCTGAAAAACGGCCGCCCAACAGACCATCTGAATTCTTGAAAAATGACAACCTTTTCAGTCCTTTCTCAGACTCCGAGGTAACAAATATATCATCCGCTACGGTATGAGGATGTGTCTGGGATGGATGTCTGGGCGGTGGTGGCGGTAAATCCTTCGTACTTAATGAGTGGTGATATGAATCTACCTCCTGCTCATTGTACAATGGGTCTGTGAATTTGGGAGGTAATATAGGAGCACTAGGGTAAAAAGTCATCTCTAAATATATCATTCCGGCCCGTCTTCCATTCAATGTTAAATCATGCCATTTGTCAAAAATATATTTTCCATCTTTCTCGTTATTTGGGTTCGCAAATACCGTCGAGCAGTCTATATCAACCGTTCCAATTGGCGTCGGGTCATTTTTCGTCTCATCTAATACATCTAATTTCATTATTGGTTTTCTATCTCTCGTCAACTCAAACCTAATTTCATGCGTCCATTCTGGAGTTTGCCCAGCCCTGAAGTGTGAGGGTGTCTTCTTAGCTGTAGTACCGATTCTTAGCGTCACATATGGCGACTGTTTATCTAATTTTCTTCGATTTGGTAAGTGCTTAGCACGACAAACAATAATCACAAGAGTACCATTTGCGCTCTCTGGCCCTAGTGAGCCATCTATTATATTTGGAATGTTTGGATCTGACATTTAATTCTCGGTTATATCATATATTCGTTGATTTGCCAAGTCCTAAGAGTTTCTTTAAATATACAAGTACTAAGTGGGCTGTATAATCATGTTTATATGATCTTCAAAATGTCGTTGTTTACCTTTTAGAATTATTGCGACATTTGTAAATCATCGCGACATTATTGTTCGTTTCCGCTTTTTTATGAGATGACATTGACAAAAGGGAACCACAGCAGTAAACGCTAGACAGAGATAGGCTTAAGTCGAATATCGTTAGAATAGGTTCACCGAACAATGTCGTTTAGAGCAAAAAATTCTGGGCGAGTTTTGCTTCCATTTGGGTTGGATTATAGTGATATATCCTCGGCAGATCACACTACAGAGCAGCCCCAGTTAGTTTTACCAGTCAGTGGACCATTAACTCCAAATGAAGAATCAGCTGCCAAACAATCTATTGCATTTTCTAATCTTATGTTGGACGGACCTTTTTATACGGGGTCCACGTTGAATACAGGCAAAGAACAGGCTACTACCACAGCTCCAGATGGGATTGAAAGGTATTCAGATAAATATAAAAAGATCAAAAAGATAGGAAGAACCATTGAAGAACACCCATACCAGTTGGAATTTTATCCAGATGAATTATATTCAGTTATGGGTATATCTAATAAGCAGAAAAAGAAGTTATTGTCATTGTCTACGTTTAAGGCAGATGGTGGTTTAAAGCAATTTGTGGCACGAGAATCGGAAGCTGAAAGTGCTCAATCTATGTTGGAAAAGCTTAAAGATATGGCAGAAGATTTGGATTCTAATAACGCAAATGGCACTGCCAAAGAAGATGAAAATGAAGAAATTGAAGAAGAAATAGATGATGACTTTGAAGAGGACGACGATGATGATTACAATGCCGAAAAGTATTTCGACGATGGGGATGACGATATTGCCGATGATGGCGATGATGAGGCTGCATTTTGAAAGTAGCCATTAGAGTGATATGTACAATAGTTTAATAAAGGTTATTTGAGTTTATTATTATATGTCTAGATAATTGTAGTTTATGGATCTACATATCCTACTTACTTCATTAAATATTTTAATTTAAATGTCGAATGCAAAACTTACTAATGAATTTCTACCACCCTCAATCTTTTCTAACCACCTCCCTAATCTATGTTCTTTGCTTACCAAAGCGTGAATTACCACCTTGTTGTTACCGATCTCTGCACTGTCTATTTTCACAACACAACCCTTTACATTAGGAATTTTTCCAATTAACTCGAAAGATCTCAAACCCTCTTGTGATATTCTCCATACATGCAAACTACCATCAAATGAACCACTTACAAATAAATCGCTATATGGTACTGCGTGAATTGCAGTAACCCAGTATGGTTGTCTTTCTGGAATCTGACGGGATGCATTATCAATTGACGTCTCTGCACTTGCTTTGGATGGTGCATATTCTGGTTGTAAACCATGTGCTAATCTTTGGGTGAAAAGGGCTTTCTTTTTGGCTAACGACCATAATGCGATGTTCCCGTTATCAGAACCGGTAACGAAATGTGATTCATCAACCATCGACACAACATCTATTGATCCTTCTGCATGGAATGGTTGTTCGTCAGAAGGTTCTTCTTCGATATTTTGCTTTTTCTTATGGGACTTTCTTGCTCTTTTATCTGTCGAATCGCCACCACGGAATGTTAATCTAGACTCTTCAGATATTTTCCAAAATAATGCAGTCTTATCTCTAGATCCAACTGACACACAAGTCTCTTTTGCTAATGCTGAAATATCAGATATATTATCTTGGTGTCCGTACAAGACTTCTAATTGGGCAAATTGGTTTATAGAATATGTTCTAACCCTTAAATCAGCACAGGCAGCATATAATTGATCAGTTCCACGACGGAAACTTACGGAATTTACAGAAGATCTTGTTTCTAATACCTTCAAGCATGCAAGATTCTCTGTAGACCATATAATCAAACGAGAATCATTTCCACCGGTGACAATAAATTTTCCATCAGGAGATGCCGCAATACAATTTATGGAATCCCAGTGATGGTTCTGGCTTGGATTATTGAATAATTTGAAATATTTAGAACCACCCCTAGTATGCTTTATTCTTTGGGGTTTCTTTTTGTCAGCAGAGATATCCCACTTAATAATTTCAATATCTTTAGATACAGTGTACAAGTAAGGATATCTAACCGACAATCCGGTTAAATTCTTAGAACCAATTCGAGTAATGACCGTCTTAATGTCATCAATTTGTGACGAAACTTTTTCTCCAATAAATTTATACACGTAACCTTTACTTTCAGCCACGTCTACTTGTAAACGTCTGGCTAATATATCATCGTCCAAATCCTGTGCATCGAAATCATTGAAATCGCCTCCCAATTCGGTCGAACTCTTCAAATTATCCAAATATTGCTTAGCCAATCTTCTTCTCTTATCTGCTGCATTCTCATCCTCAAACTCTTCATCCGATTCAATTTCTTCGTTATCCCTATCGATATCTTCATCACCCGATCCTACAGAAACATTTCCTTGCTCGTCTTCTGAATCACTTCCTCCTGAAATTTCTTCGCCTTGTTCTCTAGCTGCTGATGGAGTACTAGTTCGACTTGATCTCTTTGACTTATTTGTTGTACTGGTAGCTTTTCCCGAACGCCTTCTCTTCTTCGAAGGATCAGACAAAAACAGATCACCTGCCATGATTAGTTATATATATTTGATTATTAATTAATATAAATATAGATCTTTTTACAATCTAGGTACTATAGTTTTCAAAACCCATCTAAATTTTTCAACCTACTCGCAGAGCTCATCACAAAATTCACGTGCGCAGTATAAGAATACACTAGTAATAACATTCAATTATATTATACAATTAATTAAGAAACATGAACAATACTATATATTCAGGCTGTATTGCTGGGAAATTTGTTCCAAGCCATGGTAATGAAAGCTTTTTCCCGATTAGTATTCAATCATAAACCATTGAATGAGTGCCAAAACTGGTTCGAATGCATAATATCTTCAACTAATCCTCCAAAAGATCTTCGATGTCGTGATCTTCGGCAGCATCGTAAGAAGATTGGTATCTTTGTCTTAAGTCTTCTGACTCTTGTTGTAATATAGTTTCTTGAAGCTTTACGTTCTTTCTCGTCTTTTTACCCCAACCGAAAGAAGCAGCTTCTTTTTCTAAAGCTTCTTCCTTTTCAGCTCTTTCACGTTCGTCTCTGGCTGGCTTCTCTAACTTTTCCTGCTCGTCGATTTCGATTTGTCTCTTGATTTGACTTTGTTTGGCATATTCGGAATAAATCCTACGGCAGAACAAGTACATTCCAACGATGATCAACAAACGAAAATACTTGTAGAACTTATCTTGTTCTATGTATTCAAAAATAATCTCAAACATCTTGTACTCTATGGTTCTTCGTCTACTGATGTGTGTACAAATAAAAAGAATTAGTTGACATAATTTTGCCTCTTGTATGTTTTTGTTAGCGCAAGAACCGCTTGAACCGGTCAAAATTTTGGACACGACTAATTCTTCAATTGGTATCTATACACCAGAATATTCCAACATATACATGGATGGGATATAGAGGATTATGTACATTACGATATCTATAACGCTCTATTCTGGGAATCCAGTGGATTTTAGGGTTTTCTACGTATATTTGTATTTACTTGATATCGGTATTTTTTGCTGAAATCGATATATATGTAAAGAGCACTATTACAGAAAACCAGACCTAGTAACTGTATATTATCTAAATTTCGTCGTCATCATCGCTTGCAAATGGATCTAATTCTGGGAAATCTCCAACTTCAACTTGCTTAGGCTTGACAAAGCTCCCGTGGTTTTCTCTGCATTCGAAGATTTTGGTTCCCAGAATCAGACCGTTATTTTTGCCCACCGGTTCATCAAATTCGACACCAACCCATATATTTTCCCCTTCATCCAAAAGCATTATCTTGCCCACGTATTTTATGGCCCCCCTTCTTTCTCCCAGGATATTTATGATACGGCATCTGTCCCCAACGTGCAAGCTGGACGATATCTTTAGATTTTCCTCGAGTTGTCTCGATTTTTGCAATTCGTACTCAGGGTCAAATCTGCCCAATTTATTGGTCTCTTTCCAATGCAACACAGAATCAGTTCTCTTGGCATATTCTTCCTCTGAAAGCTTAAATTCTTCTGTTGTGTCGTCACCTTGCAATTGACTTAATTGAGAATCAGGGTTGTTGTCATGAACATGAAGGCGACTAAATGGCAAAATGTTAAAATCTGAAACATGCTTGTCATTGTCTTCCGCAGTATAATACTTGTTAGCGTCCAGAATCACGATAAACTCGTTCGATGAAGGTATTGCATAATGTTGAATGGTTTGATCTTTAGGAGAAATGCCTGTAATTAACTCCAATTTTTTCTTTAAATATTGTAAATCCCATTGAGGAGATATCCTCCTCTCCGACGAAGTCAAGTCTGAGGTGATATATACGTTAATGTCGCTCATAATGCCGATAACCTGCCTATTCTTCATCTGAATTATTCTTAATTACAAATATAAACATATGTACTGCATATAAATAGCTTTATGATTTACAACTGGTTTATATTATTCAAGATCAAGATTACATGGTGATTTGTTCATGGTAACCCAGTAGGCGAAATGGCATTAGAAAGCAAGTAACCTATTGTGTGCAAAAAGGAATTTTTCATCATTGAATATTGTACATAATTTCCACAATTTATAAAAATTTGCAATTTCTCTTGTAGAAAATATTTATTTAACCACACGGTTCACATCGACTTCTATCTTGATTATCATACTTGTCTATTAAAGCCAAATACCACACTTTATTTCTTAGATTTCTTTATGTGTTGGCTTAAAGTTGTTATGTCCTAACTTCTAATCTCTATAATGCTCTAATTATGTGATTTATAAAATTTTTTAACATTTTTTTTATTAGACCATCCACTAGCACTACAAAGTAAATGCAGATGCATCAGAAGCCCCATGCCTGATCAATAACCTACTACAAGATAATTATCGTTGTTAGTACACCATATAATTGCAAAATGTTACAATCACGTGATTATATATTTTCTTCGACCCGTTGACAAAGTTAACGAGTTCCTACACTAGACAATATATTGGATTCACAATAGCTAGACAAGATGGATAATGTAAGTAAATTTTCATACGTGGCGTTTTCAGTGCACGCAGAGGGACCAAATACTAACAAAATAATAGCCAAGACAAAATAACAACAATAATAATAATAGAAGAAGAAATAATAATGCTTCGAAGCCAGATGGTCCAAAGAGAGAAGCCATTTTGGATTTGAACAATTACAAAGATAAGGAGATCAGAGTTAAGTTCATAGGTGGTAGACAGGTTATTGGTGTGTTAAAGGGGTTTGACCAATTGATGAATTTAGTGTTGGAAGATGTTAAGGAAAATATTAGAGGTATGTGAATTTTCGTAAAAGATGTTTTTAATAATTTGATTTTGATGGCAAGTGGACAATATACTAACAATTTTAGATCCAGAGGACGATAATGTTTTGACCGAAAAGACTAGAGACATAGGTTTTGTGGTAGTAAGGGGCCCATCATTATTGACCATCTCCCCAGTTGATGGTAGTGAAATAATCGACAACCCTTTTGCTAACCAAGAAGAATAATTAATTGTATAATAAGTTTGTATGCACTAGTATAATAAAGATATAACGCTTCAAAGTTTGAACAGTTTTTGGGGCATGTACCTAGAAAGAGATTGTAGCATTAGTGGATTTGTAGAGGTGTTTAGAATTGCCTATAAAGAATTAGGAATTACTTCAAAAGAGTTAGCCTACCAGAGCCTGCTTATGAGAAGTTACCTGCAAGAGTTTTCCTCCAAGGTTTTGCTTATGGTAGACTGTTTTAGAGGATTTCGAAAGCATTTATATTTGTGCGTAGAAATTCAAACAATTATGTGAAAGGACCAACATTAGAACAATTGTAGTAACAAAGATGAAACATGTTCACCATATTTCTACTCTATACTTGTAGCTACCATATATGAAGCCTTCTAGCATACATTTGGCTTGTTTTACATGCTAGCCATTCTGTCGTTGGTTATGTGCCCCTGTTATCTTTTTTCTCATCATCTTGCGACTGTTAATTATCTTTAGATAGCTACTGATATTCATGTTATGACACCTCCAGGTAAAATGAGCAAAAGTCAAGAAGTGAGCGATAACGTTATATTACTCCCACAAACAAATCAACTTAGGGGTTTGTACTCAATTATTCGTGATCAATCGACCAAGAGAGGTGATTTTGTCTTCTATTCTGACAGAATCATAAGGTTATTAGTTGAAGAAGGCTTAAATTTATTACCAGTCGAAGAGGCTACTATACAATGTTTTGGTAACCAAACATTCCAAGGTGCTAAGTTCTTGGGTAAAATTTGTGGTGTTAGTATTGTTCGTGCTGGTGAATCAATGGAAATGGGACTTAGAGATTGTTGTAGATCTGTAAGAATCGGGAAAATTTTGATTCAAAGAGATGAAGAAACTGCATTACCAAAATTATTTTACGAAAAGTTACCAGAGGACATTAGTGAGCGTTATGTGTTCTTATTGGACCCAATGTTGGCTACTGGTGGAAGTGCAATGATGGCGGTTGAAGTGTTATTGAGTAGAGGAGTGAAAATGGATAGGATTTTCTTTTTGAATTTATTAGCTGCCCCAGAAGGTATCAAAGCATTCCATGACACCTATCCTGATGTTAAAATCATTACTGGAGGCATTGATGAGAAATTAGACGAAAACAAGTACATCGTACCAGGTTTAGGTGATTTTGGCGATAGATACTACTGTATTTAATTTTCGTTTAGACTAATATTACTATTACTATTTAGTGATCGCTATGTTCTAACAATGTAAGCTACATACACTTTTTGTGGATTATTTCTGGATCCTCAGCATATTCCAGTGAAGTAACCCACATCTTTTTGAACGTTGATAAGCCAGCTAAGATAGAGCCACCTATCCATGTGGAATACTTCCTTTCCGGGGGAGCATGTATTTTTATTTTCATTTTTGTGTCGTAGTTATTAGTGTTTCTGGAGGCATTCCAAATGCCATAACTACCAGTTTGCTGTGACTGTTGGTTTTTCAATTCCACAAGGAGTCTATCACCAAAATTTTTCAATAATGTATTTCCACCTGATAAGACAACATTCTGATACAACACGGGCCTTAAATCCATGTCAGTTTTAGCTATGGCAAGAGAAGCCAATTCATGCAACCCAGGAGATTCATCGCCAATCAATTGAGGATTAAATAATATTTCAGTGGACCGGAATCTTTCAGCACCTAGTTGAATGGTATGGCCATCAGGAAGTTTATATGATGCAAGTAAATTAGACTCCTTAATATTTTGGGAGTTTGTATTAAGGTAATGATTATAAGCAGAAGAAGAATATAGTGCTTCATCCTTCATTGGATCTTTTGAAATATAACAACATTTCTCTTTAATTAATCGTACAATTTCCAATTCTGAGCTACTATGCAATGAAATACCCGTCATTCTTCTTAAATTGAAAGACAAGTTTTCTGTGATATCTCTTCCTGCGATGTCCATTCTCTTGATCGATGTAGGTAACGCAAACCCTTCATACACGGGAACGATATGACTTACTCCATCTCCACTATCAATGACGACCCCTGTGGTACGCCCCGATGCATACAAAGATAAAACTGCTTGAATTGAAACATATATGCAAGGAACATTGAACAGCTCAAATAGAATCTGACACATCTTATCTCTATTAATCCGTGGGTTTAATGGTGCCTCAGTTATCAATAAAGGATGTTCTTCAGCATTTGTTTTCAAATCTTGTGTGTATGTATGATACCATAGTTTTTCCATGTCGTCCCAATTATTGACAACCCCATGTTCAATGGGATATGATAGCCTAAGTAACCCTCTATTTTGCTGTGCGATGTCTCCGATAAAAGTCTCGTCTCCATTCTTGTTGTCATCACCAGAAGATATCAAAGAACCAGCCATAATCTTTTGATATTTGGGCCGCCCGATTATAGCAGATGCATATGCTTTGGGTTTATCCTCTCCTGCAAAACCAGCCTTCAAATTACCCGATCCATTATCAATCACAACTGGTTGATTATAGAGTGTTTCTGACTCCATTACTATGAATTTGTATCAAGCAAACTTATTACCACTATGCAAAATAACCCTTTAAGCCTTCTTCTATACAATATCGAGGAGTTGCAATACGAATTGTTGGTATAGTTTGATGGTTGAAAAGATTAGATCTATGCCTTTGCGCGTATATTTTTGTTTACATTTTTAGTACTAAAGATGCTCAGATCAAAAATCCAAGTAATAGATATGAATGATTGATTCTTTATAACATTTCTACATATATCATAAATACTACCATGCTGGCATTAAATACACTTTCTAATAATCAGAAAACACAACTCAGAACAGCATTTACCTTAATAGATGGCGAATCAAGAGACTCAGTAATAACGAAACAAGATTTGATTAATTTATATAAGACGTTGGGAATGAAAATGCCTTCCGATAAACAACTAGATACGATGCTAACGGTAGACGGATCATCAAAAAAAGAAGACAAGGGTATAAATTTCACCCAGTTTCTGCAAATAATGGCCAAAGAATTGCTGCAGTTTGAAGATAGAGAAACCATATATAATGCGTTGAAAGTATTTTCCGATGACAAAGATAGTAAGGATCTTGCTATTGACGTTGAACGGTTAAAAGAGGCGTGTTGTTCTGTTCAACTCGGCGAAATCGGGTCTGGTGATCACAGACTCTCGAGAGCTACGTTTGATAAACTAGTAGATGGGTTTGTTAAGGAACAAATTGATGGACGCAAAACTTTTCTCGCTTCGAAATGGATCGATACCTATATTGACTGATAAAAAGAAGATGTTACTCATGGTTCTATTAAAGTACAATTTATTAATATTTATAAACGATAATCTTAAATATGCAAAAACAAGTTAAGTAAACAACTTTTAGAAACGAGATAGTATGAAATAAATATCAGAAGAGGGAACGGGCCCAATATAACTCCGTAAGTCGATAATTTGCCTATTTTTTAATGATCGATGATCAATTCATCACATCCCCAATCTTCAAAAGAACCATCTGGCAAGTATCTTCTAACAACCAAAGGTATTTTTTTTTGTGCCAATTCCTTCATGGCAATTTGTAATGGATCGGTTTCACCTTCAATGTCAACTAAAACTGGTGCATTGAGTGAAATTTGTAATGCTCTGGTACCTAAAACTCTAGCCCTTTCGTATTTTGTCATATATGGTGTGGTAGTTCTGTCTTCCTTTGGTACTGCTAATTCCTTAGCACTCTTAGGTCTAGGCTGCACTTCGTCTGGTCCAAGTCCACCATTTATAATGGTTCTACCATCGGCTGATTTCATTTCTACATCCCCGTTATTAGCATTGTCATTTTCGGCTTCTGGTTCATTGAAATCATCTTCAGAGAAGTGATCAGCTTGTTCAAAATCTTCAAAATTTTCTGGTGCTTCGTTATAAGCGCTTTCTTCAATATCGGACATTATATATATGTGTATGTGTATTAATTAAACCGTTGGTTAAGGTATAAATGTATACTTAATTCATCATAACTGAACATCTAAATTTTTTTTCACATCTTTTAACGGTTTCGCACGACTTGTTTGTTTAGTATGGCATCAACTACTAAAAGGCCATACCTACTAGGAAAACTTAACATTTTAATAAATATATTAAACAGTAATAAAGCAGACAAGAAAAAAAAACTAGATAAAGTATAGATTAGATAAAAAATAAGCTTTTTTTCCTTTATGATCAAATAAAAATAAAAAATTCAACAAGGAATTATTTAGTACTTGAGATTGACTCCTCTATATGAAAAGAATATAAATCGTAACCACAATTTCTACTTCATCTTTAAGTTGTTTGAATCTTTATAAAATATGCACATGAAAACCAAAGAATGAAACAAAATTTTTTTTATTCAGCTTAGATAAATTATAATTCGTTGGCGTATGGTAAGAAGTCAACATTACCAACAGCAACGTAGTTGAATTCACCTAATTTAGGAGCTTTAGTAGAGGAATCGATCTTGACATTTAATGGGGATTCGAAACGAGATTGTAAGGCGATAGATAATTCAGCACCCTTGGTAGCGTTGGATAAGTCAGATGCAGAGACTGAGTCAATAGCCTTCTTAGCAGCCTTAACACCTTGGGAAACAACAGCCGCATCAGAATTACAGACACAAACAACAAATAAACCGGCATCTTGGTATTTGAGGACCTTGGAGGTGGCACCTTGGATTTGAGATAATGGGGCAGATGAGCCTGGTAAGTATGAAGAGCCAATAGCAGCAGATAAGACTTCGTATTTAGCAAAGTCGGCGGCCTTGATTGGAACACCAATTAAAGCAACAGAACCACCAGCAGCTCTGATTCTGGATTCCTTTCCGTTGTGGAGCTCAACTGGAGTGGACTTAGAAGCACCGGCTGGCAAGGCAGAGAATGCTGATTCGCCAATAAATTGCTTCAAGTCACCTTCGTTGACACCAGAAGCGAAAACGGACACGTTGGAAGCATTGTAAGCTTCGGATGCAAATTGCTTGATATCTTCAACGGAAACTGGGCTGGTACCATCGTAGTATAATGGGTTACCTAAACCCTTTCTGAAGGAAATTTCGTGTAAAGATTCGAAAGCCTTGAATGCATTAGAAGCTTGTGCTTCGGCAAATTGTGCCTTGGCAGCTGGTAAAACGGTTTCTGGGAGTTCGTGGTCTCTGAATGAGGTTTTGGTCAATACATTACCTAAAGCTTCAACAAAGTATGGTAAATCTTGCTTTAAAAATTGAGTCTTCAAAACAATCGAATCTCTGGTAACATCCGATGAAACGATACTTCCTAACAATTCACTTTCTCTGGTAAATCTCAAAGCCGATTTACTTTCAGTATTTAAAAAGTTATATTTGGATAACAAATGGGCTACACCTGATTTGCCAGCTTTAGAACCTGCGTTGTTAACAACAACTGACAATGTTGATAAGTTACCTGGGGCTTCTCTAGCGGTTAATTTGATAGATTGAGCAGCAGAACTATAAGAACGAGCAGATACACGGGACAACATGATACTATATGTTTAATTGGGTTAATTATTAGTCTTAAACAAATACAATTTTTAGTATAATTCTTTTAGTGAGCTTTTCGTTCCAATGAAAAATTCTCGTCAGTTGATTGGCAGAAAAAATAGTCACGTGATCACCCAATATCAAGACGATATAGAGACGATTGTTGCAACTACACGGGCATTCTAACGTATGTGTATTCGTATATAGGGGACCTAGGTGGCTGATCGTGTAGGGAAAGGTATGGGTTCAGATCTGGGTGAGCCTCAACTTCGGGATTTGCTCGGCGGGAACGTCATTGAGTTCGATGTAGTCGAAGATCAACTTGCCCCAAACCAAATCGGTGAGAATCAAGCCGTGGACAATACCCCAGACCAAATTGATACTGTAGAAGAAATTGGAGTTACCG
Organism: Debaryomyces fabryi; assembly: GCF_001447935.2. NCBI lineage: Eukaryota > Fungi > Ascomycota > Pichiomycetes > Serinales > Debaryomycetaceae > Debaryomyces > Debaryomyces fabryi. The sequence goes on from NW_015385550.1 coordinate 20,640, forward strand.
GTGCCCAAGACGATCCAACAGTAGTAGAAAATGGGGGACAAGAGCAACCCCACCAAGAGCACAAGCGCCGTTAAGAATGGGTACTTGCAATGGGGAATGACGGTGTCTTTGAAGATTGGGATGAGCGACAAGGCAAAGGCAAGGTCGCCGACGGCTGGGTACGATTTTGTAAACGAAAGCCATATGTACGACGTGACCACGGCCAAAAATGCGTCTCCCGTGGGTTTGGCCGACTTGTGGTTGAATTCGAAGAGCCTCAAGGTGAAGGGGATGACGAAAATTATCGAGAAGAGGTTGAATACGCCCACGTAGAAGGGCGTGAAGAAATCGAACATCTCGGTGAAGATATACCACCATAAGCCGAGATTAGGGGTGATCTTGTTAAATTTGATGACAATTCCGTAGCACAGATCGAGGAACTGGAACGACGCCGTCATCATGAAAGATGTCAAGACCAATATACCACATGCGGACGTAAACAAACCGATTCCGTGGGCATATACTGTTTTCCAATCTCTGTCGAGCGAATGAGCCAATCCCAAAAGGGGAATGATCAAAAATATGGGACGGAAAGAAAGATAGCTCGCTATAGCCATACTTATCACGGATCTTGGGAGGTTTCTGCGTATCACTAGTTGATACAATGACTCAGTGATTGCCATTAAGGTGAAGCACAACGTCGAGTGTGATATGTTCGTCAATATTAAGAGCGGATTGAACAAGTAAAATGCGGCTATCAAATCATCACTGAAACCTTGTATCGATCTTCCAGTTCTCTGGGACATATGTTTGTTGTACCATTTATTTATGTGTATCAATCGGCATGCAATTATCAAATCTACTCCCGTGAATACTCCATTGAATACGATCTCACCCAATCTCCTTGGTAAATATTCGTCAATAGCATTAAGCAAAATAACTAATAATGGGGGGTGATGATTTACTCCTCCATCGTATAAATTAATATCATGTTGTAAATAGTAGAATGCTTCTTGTAGCGATTTAAACGAAGTTAACGGCGTCGCTATTTCTATAGATGATGATAAATTCAACGGCAACCTCGGTAAAATTGTGGGTAATACAAACCGTATGAGGCCTCCAATCAAGAGTACCGACATCAATTTATCCATAATCCTTATTTTAGTACGGTGTTACTAGCAATTCTTTGGTATTATACCTTGGATTATACGTGTTTTTGAAATTTATGATCGAGCTTGATGCTACTGCAGATAACCCCATCCTAGTTTTTCAAAAACTCTGTAAGAATAGAACGAAACATTCCATTAAAAGCTATATTTATCAGAGATAGGAAGTGTAATCATGTCATCAGTAAGTATCTTTGTTATTTATGGGAGATTTCGATTTTCAGAAGCTTTTTTTACCAACTTTGGAAGCAATGAAAATGAGTGAATATTCAACTGAATAATACTAACCGCTAAGTTTCAACCAATTAATCCAAAACCGTTTTTAAAGACGTTGATAGGTAAACAGGTCATTGTAAGATTGAAGTGGAACAAGACAGAATATAAAGGAACGTTGATTTCAATCGATAACTACATGAATTTGCAATTGGACAAAACTTCAGAAGTGATATATGAAGATGGTGAAAAGAAAGAAGAAATCATAGGCGAAATATTCATCAGATGCAATAATGTTTTGTTCATAAGAGAGGACAAAGATGTACAGAATGGATCTGGCAGTGGTGAAGCAGACATCAAAATGGAAGATGGTAATTAGAGTGATGGATTATGGTAGGCGTATATGATGGTAGGTTTCGACTGAACCAATCAGATAGATCATAGTGGCATTAATTGAACTGGTAGAAATAACAGAGAGTTGTTATGTTGGTGTAGCTGTGAGAATGACTTATCTAGTACTATATCATTGAGACATAAGGGTAATTGCAGGCCAAAATTCTAAAAAACAAGACCACAGAATATCTGCTTCATCGGACTGCATTGCTGTTCTATTTATATGTATAATATATAGATACTTATGTATGTAATATTAGAAAGAATAGAGAATTAAATGTAGTGGCATCAAGTAAATTTCGTTAATGACGCGAAATGTACTTAGTCGACATTGAAAATTAATCAACTTCATAATATAAGATCTTGAAGACAACAGTATATTAAGACCATGAGTGAGCCTCAAGTTGCCCCATATGGAGGGTTATTAACGAAAACATTGGACGATGAAAAAGCTAGAGAATCTAAGTTACAAGAACAAAGCATTGAAGTGCAAGTGAATAATCAAACCGAAGTTTTGAGACCAGAGGCTTTACATATACGTGGAGTAGACAGCTTATCCACCGAAGATATCAAGGCATTTATTGACTATTATGTGAATTACACCGTTTCCGAAGAACAAGAGCAAACGGAAGGACAAGATGAGCCTACGACCAAGATTGTATATGAGCCATTCCCAATTGATGAACAAATAACATTCCGTATCCAATGGATCAATGATACGTCGGTTAATGTATCTTTTAAGACTATGGAAGATGCCCATAATGCATTAAAATCCATTTCTATATCATCGAATCCTAACATTGAAGTTGAACTCAACGAGGAACAAAAAATCCAAGATGCTATTCAAGAAAGGGAAACAAAGCCATACGCTCCTATAATTGCGTTTCGTAAACAGCAGAACTTGTCTAATAGATTAGGTGTTGCTGCTGATGGCGATAAGGAACAAAATCCAGTGGAGCAAGATAATACTATGGACGAAGATGATACTTCGATCGTCTTGTATGTGAGACAATCATTCCAATCAGATAGAAAAGTCAAGAATGCCAGTGCGTACTCGCGTTACTACTTATTACATGGGGAACCTGAAAGAAAGCCACGTCGCCATAATAAATACAGACTGAGAGAGTCGCATCATAATCATCGTCGTGAACGTAAGCCAGAACAGGATGAAGAGGAAGATTTGTTTGCACATAAGTTAAGACAATCGAGACCTGCAAACCGTGGTAGAGATGACGAAGAGGATCTTTTCCCTGGCAGAAGTAGAAGCAGAACGGATAGTAATAGGGACAGAAGTAGATCACCAATGAGGATTGATTAGTGATTAAAATATCAATTCGAGAATTCAAAAATCAGCTAGAATGTATATTACAGACTTTATAGTTATTTCAAAATAAATGTATTTATATATATTAAACTACATCGCCGAAGCAAAAGTTAAAGCCCCGATATCTAGTTACCTTCTTGACCGAAATCTTCCGTAAACTTGGTATGATTACCAATATCAGATTGATTAACAGTAGGTCTATTATTTTTAATCGATTTAATAAAATCCTTGATAGTCAACTCAGGCTCTTTTAATTCATCAGTATCAATATCTTGCCAACTCATTTCTCTAGCACCTTCATCACCTGGAGAGCAAGGAGTCAATTTTTCTTCGCCATCTTCGTTCAATACTTGCTTGAAATGAGTGGCCTGCTGAATCTTACGAATAGGTTGCATCAAAGCATCTCTCACTACCACTGCGATATCATGACCCGAATATCCTTCTGTCATATCAGCTAGCATTTTGTAGTCTTGACTTGTGCATTCACACGGAACAGTTCCAATGTTAATTTCAAACATTCTTGTTCTTGCTTCCGCTTCTGGTAACGCAATATAAATTCTCCTTTCAAATCTTCTTCTTATAGCAGCATCTAGTTGCCATGGAATATTAGTTGCACCTAAAACTAAAACACCGCTCGAATCGTTACCCACCCCATTCATCTGAACCAATAATTCGGTTTTGATTCTTCTCAGCGCTTCACTTTCACCTTCGCCTCTTGGTCCACACAATGCATCAACTTCATCAATAAAAATGATCGAGGGTTTATTTTCTCGTGCCATAGTAAATAACTGTTTGACCAATCTTTCAGATTCTCCCATCCATTTTGAAATCAAATCTGACGAGGATACAGAAAAGAATGTAGACTTGGCCTCTGTAGCTACCGCTTTTGCCAAATACGATTTACCTGTACCTGGTGGACCATATAACAAGATACCCGAAGTTGGTTTACGATTTCCCGTAAATAACTGAGGAAACTTTACTGGTAATATGACTGCTTCTTTTAAAGCCTCTTTGGCACTTTCCAACCCTGCAATATCATCCCATTTTACATTCGGCGTTTCCGATAAGATGGCTCCTGCCAATGCTCCCCTCAACTTTTTCGTATCATCATCATCTCCATCTCCTGATTTCTTAGCCTTCGTTGACCCATCTGACGATCCTTCTGCTGTGTTAGATTTCGATTGTTTCTCTAAATGATCCTTTAATTGCTCAGCTCTGGTCAAGTATTCTGTGAATTTCGATTTAATCAACTCCTTAGATTTCTGGTTTTTTTCGTATTTTAATGCTAGCATCAAATAATCCAATCCGTTATAGTATAACTTGTATGCTTCTTCATATCTAGTGGCCGTATCGGCATCAATCGCCTTTTGAACAAGATCAATTCCTTTGGACAAAAAATCGGAAGCTCCAGACATGTTTCTAGTTACTTCTGGTAGTCGTGTTTTATACTGTCAATGAGATCTACAGATGCTATTAAAGATATGATTAGAAATCCTGATAGCGGCGAATTGACTGATTCTGATATCGGGGTTAATGATGATACTAAATGTGCGTGCCCGGGCGATATTGGCAGATCAGACTGTTGCAGGTTTCCAGAACAATCACCAGGTAAAATAGCTCATTTGGCAATGGTTCATTGAAATATAGGAGCAATATTCCTTTCCTCGAGTATTCATATATATACTTATTCATATATGACCTTACATACCTCGTTAGTGATCATTTTCATTATGTTGCATTTTGCAATAATTCTCAAATTTCATGAAAGCTCGATGTGAAATTATTATTCTCTATGAATTTTAACCCAAACAACAACTATTTTAACAATTAGAAGTACAAATACAATCAAGACTGATATCTAACAATAAACTTTTTAATTGTATATTTTTAGATCAGATTTCATGATTCACCTACGTACAGATTTCGCAGTCATTTATAAGGGGTTTACGAGGTATAGGTACACATTTCATAGTCTTCAGACAATGTCACCGGGACACTGTTAGTCCATTACATGCACTACATTTTCTAACTGTAATGTTTTATCTTACAATAATTATCTATTTCCGGATATTTAGCTTATCATATCTTTGCGTGAGTATATTTAACCCCACCAGTCTATGAGTCATTGGGAACCACTTTGCGCCTTTAATATTTTGCATATCAAACAAGTCACATTATCGAACCCATTCACGCCGGAAAATGAAGCTCACGACCTCAAAAGTAAGCCTGGTCATCTATATACATTGACATTCCTCTAAATATGTATGCAATGACTGCAGGACGATCAGCTTGACAGCTACGGAACACAAAGTCATGTTTCGGTTAGATCTTCCATTACAACTAACGACTCACTTCTAAGAACAAATATTTTGCTGACTCATTGTATCTTGCATGATAATGAAAAACTACCCTTCATATATCAGGCCTATAGATACGTTTTTTGGTTGAGATTTGAGAAGATTGAAGCATACATCAATCCGCCTAATCGGGAAATTTTTGCGAAACGGATATGCAAAAATTAGTCAGATAAACTCTCCATCTTTTATATAAGAAGGGATTTTAGTTCAACAATTTAATTCACTATAGTAAGAAGAAATATCCCATATAAGTATGTCAAGTTATCGGAGCGTTGAAGAAGATATGAAAATGATGACTGATACAGAGTCCCATAATTCGAATGACTCCATAAGGCACGAACCTTACCAACTTCATGCTATCACTAGCGGTAGGAGCAGCATTGGTAGTCGAGGTACACGAGACAGTATGAAGAGAATCAGATCCAATAACTCAGAGTTATCAAGAATTATAACTGCTATTAGAGATGACCATCAGCAAGATATAGAGGAGTACCAACAATACAAAGATAACGTCGATATAGACAGGATTTTAGATACACAGTTGGATATAACCTCCAGACGAAGCGTGGGCGAAGAGGAGTATAAGATAGGACAACGAGAATCTTACGAGAAAGATGCCAGTGCGGATGAAGAAGAAGAAGGGGGAAATAAAGAGGATATCGACGAACCTCCAGATGGAGGATACGGCTGGGTTGCAGCGTTCTGTGCGATGATGGCAGCGTTTTCAACATGGGGGGCTAATGCAGGCTATGGTGTGTTCTTAAATTACTATTTATCTTCAAATGAGTTTCCTGGGGGTGGTCCCTACGATTATGCGCTAATTGGGGGATTAGTTGTATTCTTAGCACAAGTATTGGCTCCATTCAGTGCCTTAGCATATAAAATAGTGGGCTTCTATACCCTCTGCTTTGTTGGGATTTTCATACAAACTTGTGGATATATTCTTGCTTCATTTGCTACTAAACTTTGGCAAATATATTTAACCCAAGGTGTATTGGTGGGGGTATCTTTCCTGTTGATTTTTATTCCCCCCACTCTCATTTTACCTCAATATTTTAAGAAATACAGAGCCTTTGCAATGGGTATTGCTGTTTCTGGAGCAGGCTTAGGAGGCATTGCGTTCGCATTATCTTCAAACAAACTTATTCAAGAGACAGGAGACCAGAGATGGGCTCTCAGAATGACAGGGATTGTTACTTCTGTCCTGGCATTAATAGCAACCCTTTTGAACAAACCTAGAAATTACAAACCCTTACCATATTCAACTACACTAAAGCCAAAATTTATAAAAGATAATTTTAGATTAATTTTCGATATCAAAATATTTAAAAGCTATCCGTTGGTGCTAGTATCGTTATGGTTCCTGTTATGCTTGTTGGGATACACCTTGATGCTTTTCTCGATGGCTGCATATTGTAGCCTGGTAGGCTTATCAGCGCATTCTGCTTCTACTGTAACCGCTTTGCTTAACGCAGGCCAAGTGTTTGGTCGTCCCAGTCTTGGTATAGTTGCTGACAGGGTGGGAAGAACTAATCTTTCTGCAAGCGTAAGTCTACTTATTTCCATTCTTTTATGGGCCTACTGGATCAATGCTGTAGCCTTCCCGGCGATAGCAGTTTTTGCAATTATATTAGGATTCTTCATTGGTATTGGTAGTTTAATGTGTCAGTCATTGGCTGCTGATATTATTCAAGCACCGGAGAAGATTCCGGCTGCGTGGTCAATTATTAACATTATTGTTTCGTTTTTCTGTTTAGTCTCAGAAGTCATTGCATTGGCAATCAGAGACGAAAGTAGTGATAGACCATTTTTAAATACGCAAATCTTTTCTGGATGCTGCTTTTTTGCAGCTTTTCTTTTATTGTTAATCAACCGTGAATGGCTCGTTAGAAGAACATTCAAAATCAGACTAGCAGCTGCCAAATCAGGCATCTCTCGCCTAGAGAAGAAAAAACATAGATATTTGAATGCAGAAGACTTAGAAGAAGAAGAAAGCGATGGGAATATATCAGAATTTGAACTTTTAGAAGCAAGGGTAGCCAAGTATGAAAAATTATTGCATAGTTCTACTCTCTACTTTGTTATTAGGATGCTTTATCCGATCAGAGTATAATTTACATAAATCAAACCAGCATAGTTTCACTTCATATATTAATCTCTTTAACTAATACATATCGTATAATTATCAGGTATCTACGGGGCAAAATCATACAATATTATAATTAATATTCCTTTTTATACATTAATAAGACAAAAAAATAATGACTTTATAAAGGCGTGAAAAGATAAAAATACACAAGAAGAAATTTCCATCTTAACGGTTAGACTTGGCAACTCTTTCTAATTCATCCTTCTTCTTGATAGCGTAAGAAGTAGAAGAACCCTTAGCAGCGTTGATCAATTCTTCAGCTAAACATTCAGCAATGGTCTTGATGTTTCTGAAAGCAGCTTCTCTGGCACCAATGGTGATTAAAGAGACAGCTTGGTTAACTCTTCTTAATGGAGAAACATCAACGGCTTGTCTTCTGACGGTACCGGATGAACCAATTCTGGTGGAGTCTTCTCTTGGACCAGAGTTGACAATAGCATCAACGACAACTTGAATTGGGTTTTGTTCGGTTAAAACGTGGATGATTTCTAAAGCGTGTTGGATGATTCTAACAGCCTTCAACTTCTTACCGTTGTTTCTACCGTTCATCATTAAAGCGTTGGTCAATCTTTCGAGGATAGGACATTGAGCCTTTCTGAATCTCTTGTTGGCGTATTTACCAGCAGTGTGTGGAACGAAAACTGGTTGTCTGATTTGAATGTAGTCAACTAAGGAAACATCCTTAACTTCAACATCTTCAAAAGACCATTTGTTGAATAACTTAACTTCTTGTTGAGCAGCTTGGACTTCAGCTGGGATTGGAGTAGCTAATTCAACTAATTGTAATTCTTCTTGGACAACTGGTTGTTGTTCTTGTTGTTCTTCGACGTCAGACATGTTTCCTACTATGTTGATATGAAGTGTAAGTTGATATACTGGAAAACCTTCTACAATATACCTTAAACTAAACCGTGAAACTTTCGAGCTTTGGAACACAAGAGTTATGTTCTGAAAATTTTCAGCGGGGTTACCCGCTTCATGCGCGTACTCAAATATTTAACTTTTCGGCATTTGTGCTGCAGCTTTGAGCATACCTACCATAATAGGGCGATTTTTTCTCGTTATTACCCTAATATACTTCACGTGAACTATCCTTTTCTCTACTACTATCTATAGGGTTGTGGTGTATCTATCCTTCTACATCCATTATGATTCTGTAAATTGCCCTGGGTATTACTAGGGGAAATAATGTTATATAGAAATACTTTTCGTCCAAAAGCCGGTTATTATAGTTTATAAAATAGTCTAAATATCTTTATCGTATACTTAAGACATGCGAGAGTGTTGCCAAATTACAACTACGACCATTTATCACGAAATACGTAAGTGAAAACGTGGAAAAAAAAGATATGACATACTTATAGAGCTGAAGAGCAAGCCTATTCCACTTTCATTCTATTCTCTTTGACCTGACTCTTCTTTGACTGAAGAGTTCGTCCGATCTAACACTGATTGAATCATTGATTACCAACCTGCATACAAACAAAAAGTTTTTTATCGATACTATTACTTCATCCACCCAATTAGGCAATGTAAATTCTATACCTAGACCCGTAGTTGTGAGAACGGCATCTGGGCCGGCTACGTGTGAGACACTTAGCCGACGGAAGCGTCCGAACGTGACTCATCACGATGACTTTTCCAAGAAATATCGGCCCGTTTAAGCAATGAGTAGCAAAAGGCGGTATTGTTGAACGAATTAGATGGTTTCAGCCGGATCCTTTTGCTTACTCCACATTATTCATGTATGAGATGGCATGTCCGATTCAGGTGAAATTCTCCTAAACAGGAGTAATTTTTGATCTAATAGTTACTAATGTCATAATATGTGCACATATATATACTGTTGTATTTTACCTACATAAAAGTCATTTTATAGTCAGAAATATCCTGAACAGAAAATGGAAAAAGAAGGGACTATTAGCAAGGATGAAGATTTCGGGGGTAGCGTATCGATAAATTCGAAGCTTACCCCAAGTGAGCAGGTCGATGAGCTTGCCAAGGAGTATGGTATCAACCAGAAAAAGCTTATGTGGAAAATTGATTTGTGCGTTGTTCCACCATTTTGCTTTTTATACTTTTTATCCTTTTTGGATAGAGTGAACATATCCAATGCTAAGCTCTACGGGCTTGCGGAAGATTTGAATTTGACAGGAAACCAGTATAACACTGCATTGACGTTATTTTTCGTGCCCTATGTGTTCTTCGAAGTTATTTCGAACTATATTATAAAGTTTGTGAGTCCACATATATGGTTGAGTGGATGTATATTGATTTTTGGGGGAGTTTCTATTGGAATGGGATTTGTGACCAATTTTGGCGGACTTGCAGCCTGTAGATTCTTTATTGGGATGGCTGAAGCTTCGACTTTCCCTAGTTTGTTCTACCTTCTTTCGACTTACTACCACAAAGCGGAGGCTCAAAGGAGATTTTCAGCTTTCTTTTCGGTGACATGTTTAGCTGGTGCTGCCAGTGGGGCCATTGCTTATAGAATCAACGAATTGGATGGAAAACATGGATTGAGCTCATGGCAATGGATTTTTGTCATTGATGGGATCATCACCTGTGGGGGAGCTATTATCCTTTTCTTCACCGTAGCAGATTTCCCAGAAGAGTCTCGTTTCTTGAGCGATAACGAGAAGAAATTCATCAAGCAGAAGTTGGCCATTTTCTCGGGAGCTGAATCTGGTTTCGAAGTTAAGAACAAGTTGTCTGATGTTGCTAAATGTTTCAAAGACTACCTAGTATGGTTACCTGCATTAGGATATTTTGGTTTGATTATTCCATCGTACGGTTACGCATATTTTGCAGCCACTATTATTAATCAAATGGGTTACACAGCTGAAAGTGCAAACCAACACTCAGTCTACCCATGGTTAGCAGCTTTCGGGTTGAACAATGTTGTGTCGTTTATCTCTGATAGATGCAGGGTAAGATTACCTTTCGCACTCGGTTCATGTGTTTTAGCTATTATTGGCTTAGCATTGATTTTGGGTGAGAAGTATGATCCTCAAGCTCGTTACGCGGGCTGCTTTTTAGCTGCTTCTGGATTGTACACTGCTATGCCTTTATTGGTGTGCTGGTCTTCTTTGAACTTTGGGGGTCACTTAAGAAAGTCCGTGGGTACTGCTTGGCAAATTGGTTTCGGTAACATCGGTGGTATCATTGCCACCTTTATATTTTTAGCAAAAGATGCCCCAGTGTATAAACCTGGTTTAAGTGTTTCTCTTGCAGCAGTTGCTTTTGCGATGGTGATGATGGTCGCATATTTCTTTGCAGTCTACAGATTAAACAAAGTTAAAAAATCAGATGCCTACATCGAAAAATTCAATGCATTAGACGAAAGATCTAGAATCTTAGAAGGCGATAAGAGCCCAAACTTCGAATACTTATATTAGTTTTTCTATTATTGCATTATGAATATCAATTCACAAAATTTATTATAATTTCAACTAATGGTATTGTTTACCAACCTTTAATTCTATCTGCTGTTAATAGCTGCAAAATACTTCTTTATATAATTGAGGGGGGAGGGATTTTTTTTTTTTTAGTTTTCTATACACTCAACTACATTTATTTATTTATGTATGGTGCTAATAATATTAATCAATATGCAATCATCTATTGACAGGGACTGATCGGTGCCTATTGTGAAAAGTCTAAGCCTTTCGTTGCAGTCATCTCAGTGTTCCTTTTGGTTCACACACGAATCTGATAAAGTCACACTTTAGTGATTTTCTTGGTCAAAACGGGCATTGCAAACGCTTTTTATATATATTAGGGATCATCTTAGGCATTCACCCTGAGATAAGAATATATCTTCAAAAGGAAAACATAACCAATGTCATATAATAAAGGACAAGATTCTTATGCACCTCCAACTGGAGCACCACCGAATTGGTCGGAAGGTAATAATACATCATCTAGGGGTTATGTACCTCAAGCACAACCAGCGTATGGCCAACAAGATCAAGATAGAGGTTGGGGTGGAGGCCACCAAGCATATGGTGGAGGATATCAACAGGGATACCCACAGCAAGGGTACCCACAACAAGGATACCCACAACAGGGTGGAGGATACTACCAACAACAACAACCTATGTACGTACAACAACAGCATAGTAGTGGTGCCGGAGGAAGTTGTTTGATGGGATGCTTAGCAGCATTATGTGTGTGTTGCACTTTGGATGCAATTTTTTAAATTTGACTCGAAGTTGTTACCGGAGATTCCGATTAAAAAGAACATACCCTCATGGATTAGAGATTGTGATCTAGTATACGTCGTTCCATCGACAAGACGAGCAGTTAATGGAAGAATGATGCTATCTGATTTAATAGAGGTTATAATTGTGTAATATATAGACTAAATTGAATGTCTTGCTAGGGATATTAAAGGTATTGTAGTTTTACGGAATAATTATTCGGAGAAAGAGGAATGATATGGAATACGATATATTGATTCTGAGAAATGTAGAGAACAACTAGCT
>NW_015385551.1:0-31865 GCF_001447935.2 Debaryomyces fabryi
ATCCGTGTTAAACAATGGCTTATGTGAGTCCATAAGGCATTTTAACATTTGATAAGAGAGCTATCCAATGATAGCTCGTGGTACACTAGAACAATCGTAAGGCAAACATTGTTATAGTGTAAGGCATTTTGTAAGTATTGTAGTTTCTTAATAGATACTTATTTTCGCAGCCAGATTGTATATTTTCTCAATTTTTCTGACTTCTCAATAAATATCTCATTATCAAAGACCAATACATTTCGTTAGGAAGCCTTCTATAAACCCTCCTCCATTTCAAGAAAACTCCAATAATATGCTTATCGGCGTGGATAATCAACCACCACCAGCATATGAAGAAGAAGATCATTCATTGTCGATGTCACCTCTTAGAATTGATGATAGTAATGAGAGGGGCAGAAGTAAGTCAGGATCGCAATTTGCTGGGTTGACCATTAATCTTCCGCATGAGGGCCCCGTGAAGAACCTATTGAGCCAGCAGCTTAGGAAACCTGAAAGTGAACGTTCTAGAAAGGTTGAAAGCGAAGATATTTCTGATTCTGTGTCATCTGTAAAGCCTCCAACTATGAGTCCAATTAGAAATGCTGTGAGCCCTAGACGCCCTACAGATACAACGAGGCATTCGAATTCTAGTGCAGCATCTAGCGATACAGGATTAACTAACTCTATTATAAGCTCTTCCCGTTCTAATGAAACTAAGAATACGCAAGATCAAGATGAAATCTATGAAGATTCAAATGTGAGTAATATTAATGATGAGAACGAGAAAGCTGTTTCCACAAGAAATTTTAGCGATGAAGGTTATGCTCCCGAAGCGCCGTTGGTAGGTCAATTCGAAAACGGGGATAAGTCGCGTCAATCGTCTATTCTGTCATTAACATCATCGCTTGAGATGCCAGTTGAGCTGACAATTCCCTTACTAAACCAATCTAGCTCGTCATTATTGGCTCCTCACTCAAATTTCAAAAGTATGAACTCATCGATTAATTCATTAAATGAAAGAAGAACGAGCAATGTGCACGAAATTACTAAAATTACCGACTTGGTAGATGGTATTAATTTCAACGATGAGTTATACAGAGTGAATGATAACTTGTCTCACTTAAGGAACCCAAGAATCAAAAAGCACTATCAGAATGATGATCAAATGGTAGAGACTGAAATAAATAAACAAAGGCAAAAGTCATTTGGTGTTGTTAACGATAACAATGCTGATATGAGAACGAGAATGAGTTCATCAAGTGAATCGACGGTTCACGAAAATGATACAGCAAACGATGTCCCTAACAGTGGTCCGCATTCTAATCCGAATAGTTTAATCAAACCTCTTTCAGGTTCTCCAGCCCCAGGACTTAATTATGGATTCATTATAGAATAGTTTATCTAAAATATACATTGATTGGTTATATCTTAACTTCCAATATTAATTACTGATTATTAAAAAAGACGAATAACCCCTTAGAAAGGAAATTCATATATACTTCTGTTGAGAAAATCTTTCATCAAGATTTTTCTATTAAATCTACATATATTGGAAGTTACTCAATATATTTTAAATATACTACTTCAAATATATACTTAAAAGAATATCAAAGTCAGATAAAAACTATTTATCCTTTTCAGATAGTTCCTCTAACCATTCGAATAATACCCCCAAATCTTTGGTAGCTAAATCTTCCCTTTCACAGGCTTTGTCGTACCATTTCTTACCAACTTCACCCAAGAACAAAAACCTGTTGTTACTCTGAGCACTCTGGGTGGCTAAAACCAAATCTTTTCTTGTCAATTTAGTGATAAATCCTCCTTTAAAATCACGGTCTGCTGGTAAATCGTTTTCCTTTGGATATACTCCTTTAATAGGACAATTATCGACCGAAGCCCACGATTTACCAGTGGATACTGATACCAACTTAGCATAATTCTTCAAATCCAATCCAAATGATTTCGCCAATTGGAACGAATCGGCTACTGCTAAGTTCGTGACTGCCAACAAATAGTTGTTAGATAATTTTGCAGCTAAACCAGTACCATGGGTCTTTCCACATGGAAAAATGTTTGTACCCATCTTGCTTAACAAAGTGGTTAAAGAGGGAGAAATATCATCATGGGTCTCTCTTGATAACATGAAAGATAATGTACCCTTACGAGCACCTGCGACCCCCCCTGAAACAGGGGCATCAATAAAGTCAAAATGAGGAATCTGTTGCTTCACATACTTATGCACCTCAATAGACGTAGGAATGTCGATTGTAGACGAGTCTAGTAATGTTGTACTCACCTTCGAAATGTCAGTAGTGCACTTTTGATAGTTTTGCACCAATTCCTCAACTACCGATTGAACATGTTTTCCTTCTGGCACCATCGTCATTATATAATCCAATTGGGAGTCCACCTTATGAACAAAGTCTGATACCGAATCCAAAGGAATTAATAATTGTTTATTGCCTGGGGTCACCTCAGTGACCGTTTTCACAAATTTCTTCGAGTTTTCTGGATTCAAATCGTAAACATACAACTTGTCATCAGGCTGAAGCTTGTTGTAGATATGTCTGCCCATATGTTGTCCCATTTCTCCGAGCCCAATGAATCCGTAATTTGTCAATCTCAACAGCGACGTGGAAAAGCACCGAATGCCTTGTTTAACTGAAATCATCTTCTATTTTTCTATGCTATACCAACAATAATTCGATAGAATACCAATAAACCACTAACCAGAAATCTCTTATATAAGTACTGGTCGATATATACCAATTTTGAGATTAATACTTTATCTTATAAGTGTACAAAGTGCCCTATATATAGTTTCTCCATATATAACCCCGGATTTTCCCCTCCTTTGTTTCTATGATTTCCACAATGACAATTCATCGCTTAAACGGGTTCTCAAATAAATTGCGAAACACTACTCTATGACAATCGTCCCATGTCCGCATTGAGGATGTAATTCCATGGGTATTACTTGGTGGTTGGTTGTGCATCCTATTTCCCCATATGTGAACGAATTTGCTGCTACAAAGGGCAAGCTGACACGATCGTAGGGCACAACATAGATTATTTCGGAGTACTACAAATGCAAAGCCTAAAACCGCCTGTGGGAAAATAATGTTGTGTTTTTATGGGAACTAGAAACGTTGGAACATACTAAATAGTGATTCTGTATTACTTGTGCTATTTGCAGAAGCTTTAGAGAGTGCAATTATTCGCATGGGTAAAGCTTTCATACCCGACCGGTACCGGTAGTGAATGTGGGGACACAAAAGCAGTGTCCTGGACCCCTCACAGGCAGTTATGCTTTTGATGTCATTATGTCGTTATATCGCGCGTCGCGAGTAACATGTCGTATGCCGTTGATCAACGAGGCCCAATTGCGACCCAGTCCGAGGGTGCAGGGGGTGCATGTCGCATATTGAGAAGTCGAGTACGACATTTTAGCAATGATATCGGTCTCTATCTAGAAATGCCGAACATAGTAGATTGGAGATAAGCGGCGGGTAAGACTAATGTGGAAAAATATACATGATGATACGTCTACGTGGAGGGTTTTATAAAGTTTAAGTTTTGGCACTCTGAGGCAAGATGGAAATTTAGCTTTAAGATTCCGGTTACATAAACGCCGGTGCCACATACAGCTTCTATCAATTCAATCAATATGTCGGAAAGTTCATCGCAGACCAAAATCAAAACTAATTATAATCTCCCCAAGCCTACACCAGCTTATTATCCACACGAGGGATCTCCCATATATGCTGATAAAAAACTATATAAGGCCATTGGAGAATGCGAAAAAACACTTGTGGAACAGCATTTATGCCAACCCCGTAGGGGCATAGCTGTAAAGATCCCTGCTAAATCAGTGTTTAGAATCACTACTCCAGAAGGTCCGCAGGTTTGTGATTTGAACATCTGGAATATGCACAATCCCAGGGAGAGGTTTTGGGCTGCTCGTAGTCGTCAATTGCACTCAGCGCATGTATCTACGTATGACAGACTTTGGTCCAATCTTCCATATCTTCGTCCATTGGTTACCATTACTGGAGATTCAATGCTGGATAGGGGCCAGGATGAATGGGGTGGAAGATTACACGACTTGAACGGAACACGATGTGACCCTTATATCGACCAATTAATAAGTGGACAAGAAAATAATTTCCACTGTCATTCGAATTTACTTCGGGCAGTTTTACCACATGGATTGAATGAATTTGATATCCATGATGTCATAAATGTATTCCAAGTGACAGGTTTGAATGAATATGATCAGTATTTCATGGAAGCATGTCCCGCTAAAGCAGGTGATTATTTCGAGTGCTTTGCCGAGCAAGATTTACTTATTGCCATCAGTGCTTGTCCTGGGGGAGATTTGTCGCAATGGGGTTGGGGTGAAGACGGCGAAAACTTAGAAGATCTGAAGATGGTCGAATGTTGCAGGCCCTTAGGAATTGAGGTATACAAAATTAACGACGAACAGGTCTTGAAAGATTGGGTGCCCCCAAAATTTGTCGAGTACAAAGGCAATCATGGCTTACAAAATCCTGCTTAGTACCTTCTAATATGTCTATTCATCTATTTACACTACATAGTACCGTCTATAGATTGGCCGACCCAATCACTAATCATATCATTTGTAATAAAGCCACTAACATTACTTCCAGTGTATTGTAACTCTTGTGTTTCAACTATTTGCTGAAGGAACTCAAAACTTTCCTCGATCTTTTCTGTAGAAATCATACGATTGGTTATATCGTCGAATGACAATTCAAATTTATCTATAATTGCTCCTTTTTTTATATGAAATTTAATTGTAAAACCAAACTTTTCATTGTATAATTCGTGACTGAACTTAGGCGTTGATCCATATTTCCATTTCCATTCTTTTAATTCATTAGCTAAGTCATAGATTTTTTGGTTTAACTCAGTCTTTTCATCTATAGTAATGACCCTTGCATAATCAGAATATGCCTCAACAAAATCAGTAAGGTTAAATAGTTCATTGTGATCGTACTCTTCTGGACAAGATGGGTCTTTTTCTTTTTGACTGCTATCTTCTTTTTCAACCATACCGTAATTCTTGCTAAAACCGTCACTTACTAAATCGATGAACTTTTGGTGGTCCAATTCTAAATTAATAACCTTGGATTTAACTGAGTTAATTGATGCCATAGAATCAACAATGCCTAGCTTGCGTTCATCTCTCGTTAATAATTTACTCAAAACATCTAACTTCAGATTCAACAACATAGTACCATGATGGTACGATTTACCTTTTGATAACTTGTAAGCTGATCCACTAACTTTATAAGCAATTCCATCGGACTGTGTCACTGTAGTTATATCTCCCCTTTCGTTAACTTTCAACTTATACTTAAGGTCCGGGTACTTATTCACCGAGTCTCTTATTATTTCAGCGAACTTAAACCTATCAAATTTAGATTTAGTGGTCATGAATGAATAATTTATATTACCAAGGTCGTGAACAACAGTTCCACCACCTGACCGTCTTCTTACTAGAGGAATGTGTAACGAGTTTAATAGCGGTAAGTTAACTTCCTTCCAAGGGTTCTGATTTTTACCAATGACAGCACAGGGCCAGTTTTTATAAAACATTAACCTGTTGTAATTAGCTTTGGAGTCGTCATCAGGAATTGGCATATCATTGTAGATACTATCTTCTATTGCAAGATTTAAGTACGGATCCTTTAGTTTCGATACAAATATCACTGGTTCTCTCAATTCAGTATACTTTTGTAATTCAGCATTCTCTTCCGGTGTTTCTTGTTCTAATTCCATGTAAAGCTTTTGTTTATATTCTAGAATATCTTTAGATTCTTTGTAATGTTGAAAGTCCAGTAAGTTGAAATCATCGGCATCGGCTGGATCCAAATCATCTTGAAAAGGGACATGAATGTTTCCAAAACACCTCCGACCCTGTAAACGAGTACCTAAAGTATGTATATGGCTTAGTGATCGTCTTATCATATTATCTACTCTCTGAATGAAATCGGATAATTTTGGTAACCATACTTCAAGCAGCGATATGGGTAGAAAAAAAAATTATTATCGAAAAATTATTAATTATCATTACATTCCATATAGACTTCAGATGAATAAGAATAACGCATTGGAAAAGCATTTGTTGACAAGATGCTATTCTTCTGAAGCTAGAATTGAAGAATTATTATCTACAAGATATTCAATAACTGGAGATCAAAAGCCATCGCTTTTGCTAGTACCCACAGGACAGGATGCTGAAAGCAGTAAAACAAAGGCTCTATTACACCAAGAGAAGACCAAGACTATTGATGAATCTCATAAGACCAAAAAATATAATACTCGAATGGAGTTAAAGAATTATATTAAAAATACTCTTAATAATCAACATAAGGTTATTAAAAAAATTCAAGCATACAATAGATTAACCAAGCAGAATGCTAATAAAAAGCCTTTTCCAATATTAAAGCTATTAGAACACTACAGTATCCCAATGTATGAAGAATTTATACCTATTAGCAACTTATGGCAAGACTACATGCAAAATTTGTTATTTCCATCGGCCAATAACAAACTTCCAAGTTTAATTTCTATCTTGCCTAAACTATCCAGTGCTGATTTTCACGGCTGCTTACTAACCGTATTAAAGTCTACCAACAGATTACTAGTTGGTGTGAGAGGAATAGTTGTATGGGATACCCAGCATTCGTTTATATTATGCGTACCTAGAACTAACGATTCTAAAGAATGGAATGAAAGTAAACAAGTTTTCACTCCTTCAGAACAAGTAGGTGGATTGAGGATCATTCCAAAAAAAGGATGTTTGTTTGGGTTTGACGTTATTTTGCCAAGTGGCGAAGGACAAGAAGAAGAGGATGAATGCATAGGCTTTACTGTTATAGGATCTAGATTCGAATTTAGATCAGTGGATCGTTCTGGTAAAAAGTTCAAGAACCACAATGTTGATGATATTTTGTAATAAGATGTATATTAGATGTATAATACTAAGTAAATTTCGATTTTAATTTATTTAATTGAAGAATTAATAATTCATCATGATGTATGCTTAAAGACTTCAAGATATCCTGAATATCGCTCAAAATCTTCTTCTTCGATTCTTGCCCAAAATTCTTTGGATCTTGATCTAGTAATACATTTACTTCCTTTACCAACTGTTGCTTATTAATATTTTCAGGAAATTCACCAATTTCTGATCTCTCAGCTATACCGTTTATACTAGAGGTCGAATCATCGTCATTATCAAAGTCCTTTTGTATATTTTTAACGACTGTTTCGAATTCTGTATTAAATCGTTGCACATCCTCATTTATAAATTTTGAAAGGTCTGTGAATATGTTATCAAGGTCTTGATCATTAATTTCTTTCGTTTTGGTTATAGGTTCATTAGGCGTATTCGTGAAAATTCCAAGACCATCCAATACATTCTCTTTGGCCACAGACTTAGGCTTTGACAAATCACCTAATATTTGACTCAATTTAATCAATTCGTAGTAATTGTCATATATGATAGATTTCTTAGCCAGATCGTGTGAATTTAGTTTATTTGTTATAGAATTTCGTAACTTGAGTATTTCTTCAACTGGTGTATTTTTCATAAACTTCGATAATTCTTCAGCATTATTGAAATTAACATCATGGATTGCCTCTGACGAAGATATCAGAGGCTTCAAAGTCAGCTTTTCTATATTTGTATCTTGTGACTCTTGATGGTGAATATTATAAAAGTCTTGCAATGCTTTCCTTCTTGACAGCACTTGGCGAGATGTCGTTGATGAAATACGGGGTGATTCAACTTGGCTTGGTAAGGGCGACGAGGGGTGTGATGGTGTAGATAATTGTTGTCGGCTGGAAGCCGATGAAGGCTTCTTATACGATAATACAGGTGTATCTGACATTATTGAAAGTGAGTCTTTTGTATGTAATTTTTTTGATCTTATTCATATATCGCGAGGAAGTGAATATTATGTACGAAAGGAATTATTCAATTACAATTAATACTTATCTAGTAAAAGAGGAGGTCATATGACAAATGTAATAAATTAAGATGCACAAGATGTATTATCAATGATACTTTTTTTTACTATAATTACAGAGACGAAAAAAATTAATGCACTATTCATAAATCCAAGAGTCAATGTAAATCAAATCTGGATCTTGTTCAGCACTTGGTTCAATCACAGAAAAATGATCAAATATAGAGAAAGATTGATTTGTTACTAACTGTTTGACTGAAGGATCCACTAATTTGTCAAATGATTCGTCGGCGTAAGCTCTACCGTATCCAGCTTCTAAAACACTCTGCCATGTAGCTTTAAATGTATCATTTGTATGTTTAATAAGTTCTAACTTGTCATCGTAGATTAAAACATCACATAAGGATCTGACATCGTTAATTGCCAATTCAATATTAGTGATATTATTTGAGGTGATGAATTCTATAATTGTGTCCAAATTGACGAATCCAGTATGATTTGAAGGGTACGAAGATTGGTAAATGTTATTATTGGAAGATGGAGTTTGGAATGCAGTAGGGTAAGTTTTCGAAGCCACAAATCTCCAAATGACAGTCAATAAGGAATCAATAAATTCCGTATCTAATTCTGAGTCTGTAAACCAAGGACCACCAGTGACTTCTATAGATGGCTGTAAGTTATACAACATGTAAATCTTTCTTGTTGGATGCTTAACGGACTTAATGGACTTGATATATCTTTGATTTTCTAATGCTTTCAAGCATCTCACAACAATATGTTGGTGCAAGTTTGTTTTTGCTTTTATGGTTTTGGTCCAAATACCTTCACGACCAGAAGCCTCAATGTAAGAGTAGATCATAGCTTCATCTTCTGACATCGACGTGATTTTAGATGCTTCACTCAATGAAATGGCCTGAAATTTCAATTCATCGCCTTGTTTTACCAATTTAACTAATTTTTTATTGATTAGCTCCTGAGCAATCATCAAGAGATCAGCAGGGACTGAAATTTGAAGAAATTGCTGTAGCTGCTCTTGGTTGAATAATGTTGATGATGGAAATTCCAACATCTTGTTATGCAATGTACGAGCCTTTTCTGATAAATCTGCCATTATGATATGTTTTTCCAGTCAGTTCACAAGATCTTGTTTTAATATAATACAAAAGATAGTAATGGTTTAAATAGCTCTAAGGCTCTCCGATAATGATCCCTTCAATGTTGATTTGACTTCTAGTACTGCAACTTTCATAGATGGGATCAACTACAATAATTTTTTTTTTCAGTTGTGCGTAAGTGAAGAGTTTACGATGTCACAAAATATTGAATACATAGTCTCTTACTCCGATACGTATTAAGCTCTAAGATCAAAAGAGACCATCCAGAATGAGTTTCAAGAAGTTAGATCGAAGTTTAATACGATCTTTGGACGAATTAGAGGATGATAATGTGGAAAACCAAACGCCACGGGATACACATTCATCGTCACCAGCACTATTCAAGAAAAAGGGTCTTAAAGGGAAAAAACTGAGCCAAAGAAAAACAACGCTTGAATTTGATGCCAGTGACGAAGAAGTAGAACAGATGGCTTCCACTTCTATCAAAAGAAACAAATTTAGGTCACCGCATTCGTTTATTGCAAAACGTCAATCTTCTAAAATGAATTTTGATCACAAACCAATAACGGAGATGAGAAAAGACGAAGTAAAATATACTCTGGATCACCTTAAGGAGCTCCATAATGATCAGAAAGAAAAGAATGAAGATTTAATGGATATTGACGAGCCGGTGGTTGTAGAAACCACTCCGGCCGAGATACTACAAGAATTCCATAAAAACACACCTATGGATTATGAAAATAACGATGACGAAAATATAATACCAATTAAAGAGTACGGTAGTGATGATAATGACAATTATAATGACTTCTCTGGGCCTAAAACCAACAGTTTTCCAGTTGATGATGACTTAATGCCCGATAATGATGACATATTTATTGATGATGGGCCGCTCAATCTAGCAGCTTCCATGAAGACTCAAAAACCTGACATAGATGAGGACCTATACGACATGGAGTTGCCTATGGGAGAGGAAGAATCTGAAATTGAATTAGATGTATCGAAACCTACAGTTTCTAAAATTCTCGAACCAAGAGGAATTTCAGAACACCTTAAAATCTTAAAAGAGTCTATAGAGAAACTTCAAGTATCAAGACTCGAAACAGAATCACAATATACTAAAACCAAAACTGAGATTCAAAGTATAAGCCGAAATAAAGAAGCTTTACTACAAGAATTGATTCATTAGGCATTTCACTTAGGAATCAAATTTACGCTTATAGCAGTAAATATTGGTCTAATGATCCATCACCGCGCTTAGTTAAAAATTACTGGATTAGTGAGTCATTATAGATTTTTCATATATATATATATATATATATAAAGTAACGAATTGAACCATTGAATAGTATATTATACAATTATGATACTGATTCCAATAAAGACAATGTTCGCAAAAAGATCATTATCGAGTTCTGCCTTTCTTAAATCAAAACCAAGACATTTGGTGAATACCATACAACTTTCTAATGAAGAGTTGGCATCATTAGTCGGTAAAGCTGAAGCTTTTAAGAAGCAAGTTAGATCAGGTAACCCTGCACCTGTTGAACAACATCAGAAGCTTTTAGGAAAACTTGTTGCTTTACTTTTTTCCAAAAGATCAACCAGAACAAGAATTAGTACTGAAGGTGCCGCAGCATACTTTGGAGCACAGCCAATGTTCTTAGGGAAAGATGATATCCAGTTGGGAGTCAATGAATCAACTTATGACACAACCAAGGTTATTTCGTCCATGACTTCGTGTATTTTTGCCAGAGTTAATAGTCATCAAGAAATACTCGAATTGTGTGAGCATTCTTCTGTTCCCATCATTAACTCATTATGTGACATGTACCACCCATTACAAGCCATCACTGACATTTTAACTATAAAAGAAGCATTTGGAAAGACTGAAGGGTTGAAGTTAGCCTGGGTAGGTGACTCCAATAATGTCATCAATGATTTGGCCATTGCATCTTTAAGATCAGGCATATCGGTTGCCGTTTCGATCCCAAAGGATATCGAATTTGACCCTGAAGTCAGCAAGGCTGCCTCAGAGATAGCCAGTGAGAATGGTTTATCATTTGACATAGTCCATGAGCCATCGAAGGCCATCAATAATTCTAATGTTATCGTCACCGACACCTGGATCTCAATGGGCCAAGAAGCCGAAAAACAAGCCAAATTATTACAGTTTGATGGTTACCAGATTACCCAGAGTATGATTTCTCAGGGTAATGCATCTCCTGATTGGAAATTCATGCATTGCTTACCAAGACATGCAGAAGAAGTAGCAGATGATGTATTCTACAGCGAAAACTCCTTGGTATTCGAGGAAGCTGAAAATAGATTATATGCTGCAATGGCTGTTATTGAAGCATTTGTTATTAACAAGGGTGATTTACTTAAATAAATAATTCCCAAATAATCACAAGTATGAGAAGTATTTCATTTCTTTGTAGACAACGCCAAAAGAGCCGTTTAACTTTTTAATTACATTCTTTCTAATACTTAATTATCCCTACATAGCTATTGTACCATGTCTATACCCGTGTAACCTAGATTATTCAATCATGTATAACAATTGCCTTATAAAGCTTCTGTCGCACTTAACTGCTAAATGCGGACTCTTGCTCCACAGTTTAAATTTAGTATATAAATGATCATATCCCATGGTCCATACACTATTTAGTATACTTCAAGAATAAAATAAAGTAGGATAATTCAAAAATGACATCAGTATTCGTTTCAGGTGCTACAGGATACATTGCACAACACATTGTGAAAACATTACTCGAAAATAATTACAAAGTTGTGGGATCTGTGAGATCTACAGAAAAGGGAGAGAAATTAAAGAGGCTCTTACAATCGACCAATTTCAATTACGAGGTTGTAAATGATATTCAGAAAGAAGGAAGCTTCAATGAGGCGTTGAAGAGGCATCCAGAAGTAACTGTATTTTTACATACAGCATCCCCATTCCATTTTAAAGCTAAGGATGTGGAAAAGGAATTATTAATCCCAGCGGTCAATGGAACCAAGAATGCTTTGAAGGCGATAAAGGAATATGCACCCCAGGTAAAGCGTGTAGTAGTGACATCGTCTATTGCTGCTATTAAGGTAGATACCAAGGAAAATGATAGCACATTTGTCATGACGGAACAGACATGGAACCCAATTACATGGGAAGAAGCACTCTCTAATCCTGTTTCAGGGTACCGTGGGTCTAAAACGTTTGCAGAGAAGGCAGCATGGGAGTTTATGGAAACAGAGAAGCCACTGTTTATATTATCAACAGTCAATCCGGTGCTTGTGTTTGGTCCACAAGCATTTGACACTGAAGTCAAGGAGACTTTGAACACATCGGCAGAGGTCATCAACACTTTATTGAAGTTGAAACCAGACGACCCAATTCCTCCTCTGAATAATGCGTTTATCGATGTTCGGGATGTAGCAAAAGCACACGTGGTGGCGTTTGAAAGTGACGATGCTGCAAACCAGAGATTGTTACTTAGTGAATCGAGGTACTCTTCGCAATTGGTGTTAGATCTTATCCACAAGAATTTCCCTCAGTTCAAGTCACGGATTCCTGTTGGAACCCCAGGAATCTATCCTGACACTTCCAAACTCTCGAAAACGGATAATTCTAAAACTAGGGCTATAGTTGGCTTCCCCTTCATTCCTCTCGAGAAGTCTGTGATTGATACGGTTCAACAAATAGTGAAGGCTGAGAAGCTCCAATGAGCCTAGGGCGCATATCTATATAACCCACTTTTTGCCCCAAACAAACCCTATTCTACTCTATCAAGTCTCTTGCGAATATATTATTTTCACATATGCACACGATCTTCCGTTGCACCTGTATCATATTCATGTGCCTGAAATGTTCCCGCTTATAGTGTATTTGAAACTCGTGTGCGTTACCCAGCCACGATACATACCGTTTTTTTTTCCTCTTCGAGCTCATTTTACTTAGGGTCAACGAACTTCATGTCTTGGAATCTGGTGTTCTACTTCCTAGGCTACATGTCGTTTAGTGAATATGTTGTATAATAAATTTAACATCTAGTGAAGGAAAAGACAGTATACTTCTTTTCGTGCACATAATCGCATGCATATGTGCAATTACATGGCCACCAGAATATGGTTAGCGAGCCTTTTTAGGTTAATTGCTGTTGAGCTGTCAAATGACAATAAAGGTATAAGCCTTGGAATTCTTTTAATTGGCCGCAAGATTCCAGACTGATGGAGTCTATTTAGGTTGCGATTATTTTCCTGATTGGTAAGCACTGGTGCAAAAAATTGCCTACTGCAATCGTGTATAGCCACCTCTAAGTAAATAATAACCATGAGACTCCTGATTCTTGAGCAACAAAACAATTAAATATCAATATTATGCCGTTATTTGTAAGAGTTGAATTTTAGTTGTTTTTTATAGTTAGAATCGAAGAATAAATTAATATTGGTGATCACGATGAAAGTCACTATGGGATTTTACGTGGGCCGCAGGCGAGTGCTAATGTATACTATGCTTGTTTTGACGGTTTTGGGATTTGTATGGACGATACGGGATGTCGGTTTGGATGGTAATAAGGTTGTGGATAGAGTACTGGGAATATATAGGTCAAGGCTACCAATATCCAATTTTGCTACCAACGAGTCATTGGTCATATTTCCCCGTGGGTTCGAGTTGAGAGCATCCAGAGATTTGACTGACTATTACAGAAAGCATTTCAATCCTGATAAGAACAGGGAGTTTAATTCTGTTACATTTAATGGACCACCCTCAGCTTTGACGGAAGCGGTCAAGCATGTCGACTACCATAATCATGAGATGACGATGTATGATACGACGAAGGATATTTCGAGTGACTTAAAGAAATGTGAGTCAGAGATTAGTTCCAAATTTAAAGTTGATATCAGTAAAGCTAAAAAGCATGATGATTCTCTCTCTAAGGTTGTGAAGAAGTTGGTTTACCAGTTGGAAAATGATGATGCTATGAAAGAACTTCGGAGTTTTTTCAAGAACGATTTGAAAAAACAAATAGAAGATGAAACTGTAGATCAGCATTGGTATAAATTTGCAGGAACCTCTGTGTGGCTACAACAATATGGTGTACATTTCATGATATCGAGAATGTTGTACAGTCCTTCCGGAAAGAAGAATGATCCTGTTATGAGTTTGATATTTGCTCAGGTGTATAATGAACGGTGGGAGGAATTGGACGATGTGGAGTTAGTTGTTCCTACTATCGATCCAGTAACCAACGAGAGAATCTATAAAAATTTACAATTCCCTAGCTTTTTGCCTATTCCATTCTATCATCAGTCTTCTTACGTGAACAAGAGATGGTATGGACCTGAAGATGCCAGAATGTTACTTGTTAAAAACGATGACGGTTTGGATGAACCATTGATAGTATTTAATGCTTATCATCGTAAGGTTAATAAGCAAGAAAACATTAACGAAGCGGCATCAAAAGTATCACACGAATTCTACAGATCTATGTTTATGGGATGGCCTTTTAGATTTCAGCATGGTAAAGAAAATGTTGATGGTATTTCAAATGCCGCAACAGACGATAAGATATATAATAAAGTTGTTGAATTGAGGAGAGACGGTACTGAAAGATTGAAAGTGCAAAAGAATTGGACCCCTTTTATTAGTGTCAAAGATCGTTTCGATGATGGACCTGATGAAAGTATCTATTTTGTTTATAGATGGCAGAACTTAGAAATCTTGAAATGCCAATTAACCGACTTTACCCACGATTATGCCAAGTGCAAATTCGAGTACAAACGGGAGGAAAAGTTACTGCCAGATGAACCAGTCGGTGCCTTGAGAGGTGGTACAGAAATGATAAGTTTAAATAAAATATCACCATCCGTTAATGCAGCTATTCATCCAAATAAGGAAGTATGGATTGGTTTTGCGAGGGCTCACCTAGTGAAGTGTGGTTGTGGTAAGGACATGTATCGCCCAAATTTAGCACTTATTACTAGGGAGGATAACACATTTAAGATTTCTCAATTGAGTTCTTTCTTCTCCTTAGATATGGATGTCACTGGATGGTCAAATCCTGATGTTTTATGTCATCCTAAGGAACCAAATGCATTAATTCCAAATGGGATTTCTAACTGGGATATTTCTACTATTAAGTTGGGTAAAAAGTACGTCACTGAGGACTTCGTCACGTTATCATTATCCGTCGCTGATGCCACGGTACATACTATACAAATTAAAAATTTGTTGCAGAACGTTCTCTCTGAAACTTCTGCGCTTACTTACAACCAAACATTAGGTTACTCTAATGATGTCGTTGAATGTTCTCTTAAAGCTTCCAACGAATTCTGTAATGCATACGGTCAAGAACAATTTAAACTTGGAAAAGTTCCAATTTAGAATATATAAATTTATAGAATAGCATGAAATTAATTTATAGTGTAATTTTATTTTGCATCAAATAATTTTTTTTCGTCATATCAGCGATGGTTGAAAAATTTATTTATTGTAATTACTACCAAAGCACTGAGATTTATAACAAAACTATAATATGGGTTCCCTGTACTCTCCCAAGGGTAGTTTAAATTCCATATCATCTGTTAATGAAAGCTTATTTCAAGTTTTACAACATTATGGGCCAGTTACAGCTTTGAAAATTCATGCTAACTATGTGATATGTGGCTACGGGTCAATCTTGAAAATATTCAAAATTGAAAATAATTGTGTTCACAAATTGGTTTACAGCCAGCAAATATTAAATAGAAACAAGGTTAATAATATCTCTGTCAGTCCTTGTGGTACAAGAATAATTTTGTCTGGTGGTAGATCATTTATTGTGTTGAATATGAACGATCTTTTAAATACCACCAATGCATCGTCTAAGGAAAAAGCAATCAATGAATGGATTACAAGTACCGAATTTTTAGATAAGGATACTGTTTTGTTATTAACATCCCACAATATTGTTTATAAAATCGACGTTTCAGACATGGAAACCTGCCAAAATTTTGAAATTGTTGATAAGATTCATTGTAACGAAAAGTCTATTTTATATACTGGTTCTATACGCATTATTGGTCAAAAGGCTTTAATAGCTGCAGGTACTGTAATGGGAGGTGTAATAATCTGGGATTTAGATTCTCGTCAAATACTTCATAATTTGACAGACCACGAAGGCTCTATATTCGGAGTCAAAATAGACTCCGAGGGAAAATACATTATTTCATGCTCTGATGATAGATCAATCAAGTTGTATGACTTTCAAACGGGTCAGCTCTTGGCTACTGGCTGGGGTCATGGTTCTAGAATATGGAATCTTGAATTTTTCAAATGTCAAGATCTGTTAAAGATTTTTAGTACTGGAGAAGATTGTACAGCTAGAATATGGAAGTATGATTCCGGAAACCCAAATTTGAGACTACTTGACGTTTCTGAGTGCCATTTAGGAAAGCATGTATGGTCTGGCGATTTAGATGACAGTACTTTGCAACTCAGTGTAACTGGAGGTGCTGATGGAAGAATAAGACTACATGATTTAACACTCTTGACTAACACTAGTAAAGATAGCTATACTTTGGAAACTATAGCAAAAGAAATAGGGATTGTTTTTGAAAAGAATGAAATCATCAAGCAATACTTTGAATTGCCTGAATTGAATTTGTTAATTGTATTGACCTCTAATGGAAAACTTTTAACTTTAAACCAGAAAAAGAAAAGCTGGGAACTCATTAAACTATCAAATGAAGAGGTCGATATGTTTCGAAATTTCGGATTGGTAAGAGGATTTATTGATATAAACGTTGTAATAATATGCTCAAGATCTGGTGATTTGTTAGTGCTCAAGTTTGATGCTAATTCACAAAAGCCGCTGTCAAAAACTTTGTTCCATGATGAGCACTTGAATGGTAACAAAGTGACCAACTTCATGACTTCATATGATAAGGAAAAAGATGATTTTTGTGTCCTTATTGATTGTCCAAACCCTAAAGTCCCTTTCATTCTTCGTAAATTCAAGTCTCAAAACAACACTTTAGTGTGTAATGGCATTATTCACTTAGAACAACCTGCTCAGACAAGTTTTACAACTACATGTATGACCTTTGATTCTGAAAATAAAATTTTGATTTTAGGATCACGATACGTTAGTTTTGCCATTTATGACTTGAATACTGATAAGGATTTGATACAATTGAATAGTCTTTTCAAGAAATTATCTAAAGGTGATACAATTACGTCTGTTTCCATTGTTCTGTCCCGAACTGATTGCATTCGTATTTTAATAACTGTAAGGGATGGAATATATATGTTGGTTGAATTAACTAAGAAGAATGACAGTTTTAGTTGTGAAGTGATTCATAGGAATAAGCTTTCAAAAGGATTTGTTGAAGGAGGTTTTCTTTATAATGATGAGTTAATTGTCTACGGGTTCAAGTCTTCTTACTTTTATATTTGGAATGAAACAAAACAAATGGAAATTGCAAGCGAATTATGTGGTGGTGCTCATAGACAATGGGAATTATTCAAATATAAAGATTTTATGTCAGAAATCAAATTTGTATACATAAGTAAATCAACTTTGCACATAAAAAGTTTCAGACAAAGATTCAATGATGGGAGCTATGGTCTAATCAATAACGGCACACATGGACGAGAAATTAGGGATATTGCGGTATCTCCACATATATCCTCTGATGATGGTAGTCGTTTGATATTGACAGCTTCTGAAGATACAACTATTAAATTAGGTAAATTATTTGCTAATGGGGAAATTAGAAATTACTGGAGCTTGAACGAACATATATCAGGGTTGCAAAGGATAAATTTCCTAAATGAAACGTTTGTCGGTAGCTCGGCTGCGAACGAAGAGTTTTTTGTCTGGAAGCTAAACAAATTGGATACTGGGATTCCAACTATTACAAAGTATGCAACTTTAAAACCAAGTCAAGCTAATCCTGATTTGCGTATTATGGACTTTGATTCATATCCATTTGCTAATGGCTTTATTGTTAGTACAGTTTATTCCGATTCAAATTTGAAAATTTGGTACTTTGATTGTATATCCGGCAAATTCCATCTAGTTGCTAATGATTTCTATACCACTTGCTGCATACTTAATGTAAACTTTCTTAAATTCAATGATGGTGCTAAAATTTATATAATGATAGGCACTACTGACGGCTGTTTGTCTATTTGGGACATATCTAAGATTTTGAATGATATAGACATTGAATCCCTTGAAGTTCAAAAATTAGGGACTATGATTATCAAACAACAATTACATCAAAATGGTATTAAGGCGGTTCTTAACTTGCCTGATATGCAAAATGGCTACAAAGTATTTACAGGTGGAGATGATAATTCTTTAATCTATTCATCCTTGCGCTTTGAAGGAGAAAATGAAGAATTAGTTCTTAAAACTAACTGTTTCATAGAAGAAGCTGCTTCTTCAACCATCACTTCGATTTCCTTTGGTGAACGCAATCGTATTGTTGTTACTTCAGTTGACCAAATTGTTCGACTTTGGGAGTTCGATGAATCGTCTTTAACTTGCAGTTCAGCGAGATACACAACTATAGCGGACACAGGATGTAGTGATACAACTAGATTTGATAACAAGAACATAGTAGTTGTTGGAGGTGCTGGATTAAGCTCTTGGAGTTTTTAATACTTACATAAATAGACTTCAAAATTAATATTTGCAAACTAGATATAAAGCTATAAATCAGTAGTATAATAAGCAAAGAGTAGACTAAAAGAAAAAAATCTAATATCTATTTTCTATTTAGATTCTCAATAATCTCAAATTGAAAGTAGTATCATTAATGGTTTGTTCTTCGTCGATGATAACCTTAGATTCATCGCTAGTGAATGGCTCTAATGGTCTTTTGGTTGACTTGACTAATATGTCTTCATGATCCTTGATAACGTTC
Organism: Debaryomyces fabryi; assembly: GCF_001447935.2. Lineage (NCBI taxonomy): Eukaryota > Fungi > Ascomycota > Pichiomycetes > Serinales > Debaryomycetaceae > Debaryomyces > Debaryomyces fabryi. The sequence continues at coordinate 19,007 of NW_015385551.1, forward strand.
TCAAAGTTAATAGTATCCTTGATTAATTTGTATTCAACCTTAATATCATCAGTAGTGTTCAAGCCTGCCTTTTTACGCAACCTTTGAACACGGTTAATTAATTCTCTAGCTAAACCTTCACTTTGCAATTCAGGATACATATTGACATCCAATATAATTAAAACATCTTGCTGAGATCTAGATTCTTGACCATTTGAAGCCTTTTCTGCTGGTAATCCACGTTGGACCTGTAAATCTTCAGTTACTAAGTCAATTCCATCCACAGTGATTTTACCTGTTTCAGCAAACTTTTGGACTTCTGCGGAAGAAACGCTTGGTAATGCTGCTTTCACTCTCTTCGCATCCTTCTTTAACTTTTTACCTAAAACAGGCCAGTCAGCAACAACGGTGTATTCAACACCATATTTAGCTTCATCTGAAGTAATGATCAAGTTTCTAACATTTAACTCATCTGTAATATATCCCTTCAATGATTCAACGTCTCTAAGATAACCCGGGTCAGAGTGTAATATAACTAATTCCTTCAAAGGTGTCTTTAAGGAAATAGTTTTCTTTTCTCTTATATTACGGCCTAAGTCGATAACCTTCTGCATTCTTGAAACAGCTACTTCAATATCAGTATCAAATAATTCTTCCTTTACCGATGGGTATGATAAGAAATGAACAGATCTTGTATCCTTCTTATCTGGATTGATACAATACTTCTGTAATTCTTCATTAGTGTAATATGGCTTCAACCTTTGGTAGATACCATCAGATAAGTAAGGAGTGAATGGCGCCATAGCTCTGCATAATGTCAATAAAGCTTCGGTTAATGTGTTAAGACCGACTCTAGTGTCATCGACTCCATCGTCCGAATAACCCTTAAGACGACGACGGTTGAAACGGATATACCAATTAGTCAATTCATCAATGAGAGATAATAATCTTGGGACAACAGTGTATAATCTGTATTCAGACATTTCGGCGTGAATATATTTAATCAATGATTGAATAGAGGCTAACAACCATCTGTCCATAACATTGGTCGATTTTAATGTAGAATCGTAAACAAAATCGACATTGTTTTCCTTTTTAAAGAGATCAGCGGCATCCTTTAAGAACTTGTAAGAATTATACCAAGGTAATAAAACACTAGAAACAACTTCTCTCACACCCTCTTCTTTAAACTTCAAAGTTTCCGCTCTCAAAACAGGAGAATTGATTAAGTATAATCTTAAAGCATCTGCACCATATTTCTCTAAAACAATAGAAGGATCAGGATAGTTCTTTAAACGTTTGGACATCTTCTTACCATCAGCTGCTAAAACAATACCAGATACGATGACGTTTTGATAAGGAGCAGTATTAAATAAATATGTACCTAACACCGTCAATGTGTAGAACCAACCTCTCGTTTGATCTAAACCTTCGGAAATAAAGTTTGCTGGGAAAGCCTTTAAAAACTTTTCCTTGTTTTCAAATGGATAGTGATTAGAGGAGTAAGGCATAGATCCAGATTCAAACCAACAGTCAAAAACTTCTTCAATTCTCTTTAATTGGCCCTTACCTTGTTTGGAAGGAATAGTAATTGAATCAATACTTTCACGATGGATATCAGTAATGTCATCGCGTCCGGATAATTCCTTCAATTCATCAATCGAACCAACACAGACGATTTCTTCAAAGTCATCACTTACCCACAATGGAATTGGAGTACCCCAGTAACGGTTTCTTGATATGTTCCAGTCTCTAGCATTGGCAATCCAGTTAGAGAATCTCTTTTCCTTAATGGTTGATGGAACCCATCTTGTTCTTTCAACATTTTTTAACATATCAGGAACAATGTTTGTGATACGAACGAACCAAGCTGGGACAGTTCTGTATAATAAAGGTGTGTCAGATCTCCAACAGAATGGGTACGAGTGCTTCAATTGGGTTGCAACTAAAAGTTTTCCTTCTTGTGTTAATCTCTTGATGATTAACTTGTCAGCATCCTTAACATAGACACCTGCAAAATCACTAACTTCATTAGTGAATTTACCATTGTCATCAACTGGGTTTGGTGGTTGCTTTTTCTCATCGATAATTCCAGCCTTTGTGGCGGCGTTGAAATCCTCTTCACCAAAAGCTGGTGATTGATGAACAATACCTGTACCTGATTCAGCAGTAACATAGTCAGCACAGATAACTTTGAACCCACGGTCCTTGAACGATTCATAGAAGTATGGAAACAATGGAGTATACTTGGTACCAGCTAAATCTTTACCCTTGATTTTTTCAACAACCTTGTACTTTGCAGCAGCAGGTTTCTTGTATAATGTAGACAATAAAGACTCTAATAAAATGAAGTTCTTTTGCTTTTCTTCGTCAAATATTTTGATATATTCAAACTCTGGATGAACAGCTAAAGCAATATTAGAAGGTAAGGTCCATGGGGTAGTGGTCCATGCAACTAACCAAGTATTTTCATCATCAACTAATGGAAAACCAACGGTAACAGCTGGATCATTGACTTCCTTATAGTTTTGTTGCGCTTCAAAATTGGACAAAGGAGTAGTTAAACCTGTAGAGTATGGCATAACCCTCAAACCCTTGTACACAGCATCTTTCTTGAATAATTCCTTGAACGCCCACCACACAGATTCCATAAATTCTGGGTACAAAGTCTTGTAATCATTATCCATATCAATCCATCTACCTAATCTGGTAATAGTCTTACGCCATTCATCCGCATATCTCATAACAATTGCACGACATTCGCTATTGTACTTGTCAATACCCATATTCATAACATCTTCCTTACCAGTAATACCCAATTTCTTGTCGATTTCGTGTTCCACTGGTAACCCATGGGTATCCCAACCAAATCTTCTCACAACATGATGCCCGTTCATAGTGGCATAACGTGGAATAATATCCTTAACAGTAGAAGCTAAGATATGACCATAATGTGGTGTACCTGTAGCAAATGGTGGACCATCAAAGAATGCAAATGGGGGAAGACCTTCAGTAAGTTCTAACGATCTTTGAAATGCATTTGACTCCTCCCATTGCTTAATGACATTTTCTTCCTCCCTAGGAAAGTTAAAAAATTGATTACTAGCTTCTTGATCACACATCACTTCAGCTCGATAACAATTTAAGAAGAATTTTCTTTAGCTATAGTTCTCTATAATTAGGAAATGATATATACTTAGGTGACTAATTGCACTTATACGTTGAAAAAAAATTCATCTTGATTATATAATCACACAAAATACTATAAGCATTAAATAGGATCAACTACATCTAGAGATAAATAACTATAGGAGCCAATGAGCCAATGATATCTAATAAGTTGTTTGGAGATGTGGTTGGGAGCTGTTTTAAAAACGGGACTTTTCCTGAAAGAATAGTTGTTGCTTTGTCAGGGGGAGTTGATTCATTGTGTCTCACATATTTATTGGGACAATTCAAAAGAACATACAAACCAAACTTGCAGATCACAGCCATCACCATTGACCACAAGTACCGGTCAGGTTCAAGACAAGAGGCAGAGAATGTTGGTTTAGTAGTGCGACCATGGGGAGTGGATCACATAGTCAAGACATTGGAGTATGAAGACCGAGATATTGCAGAGATAACGAACTTCGAAGAGGTAGCACGGGAGAAAAGATACGACGTATTTGAGCAAATTTGCCGAGAATTGAATGTTAAGAGTTTGTTTGTAGCTCATAACTTGAACGACCAGATTGAGACGTTCTTGCAGAGGTTGCAGCAGAATTCGTCGCTATTTGGTTTGGTAGGGTTGCGGGCAGTCGACTATCTTCCAAGAGTTCCCAGAACTCCAACTGTAAACAATGATTCAATACATATTGTACGACCCTTACTCTCTTTTGATAAGTCAGAGATTATTAAGACATGTACAGAGAATAATATTGAGTGGTTTGAAGACCACACCAATAGCGACATCCGGCTCACTAAGCGAAATCTTTTGCGGCATCTTGTTTCCAATGTTATACCCTCTAAGCTAAGCAACAAAGATATTCTGTTAGAGGAGCGTAACGCGTTACTCCTTGTAAGCAAAGAATCATTGGTGGAAACGCATAACGAAGTTCGTTCGGTGGTCCACGATATGCAACGCCAGATTGCATATCTAGAGGGTTACTTAAAAGAACATGACCTCTTTAAGTTTGACAAGAGGAATCTTCTGTTGGATATATGCCTTCCATTTGACGTTTTAGATACATACAATCCTATGGTGCTAAGTCGATTCTTTTACCAGAATATGTATCCCATTTCATCAGTAAAACATTATCATTGGTCATATGCGAAACTAGAAAGGCATGCGATACCAAAGATTCTAAAATTTTATAATACGAAGAAAATTAATACAGCAGACACGATGAAATTGACTTATCTAAATGTCTTGCTTAGTATCACTTTAGACACTGCCAACAAGCAAATGCAAATATTGCTAACAAGACAGCCATTGATACATAATGACTTCTCACAGGTTTGCTTCAATTGCACACTTACCAGTCAGTGGTCCGATTGGCTTAATTTTGATAGACGATACTGGATCAAGATGAAGCTGCAAACCTCAAACATCAACGTTTCTATCCAACCCTACAGACATAATGACGTTGCATTCAGAAAGCAACTTCTTTCAGCATTCAAAGGTTCAGATAGTAAGCCATTCCTAACGCACTTACACGAGGGAATCCCTCTTATTACTGCATACCATAACTCTAAACCTTTTTTTGCCTTGCCTACTTACAATATCTACTCCCAGGCGGATGTAATAGACTTAGAATGGCTTCCAAAGACCAACTTGTATAGTTTATAGATTTTTTACATGCAGGAATAATCACCAAAATTTTGAGCCATAAACAAATAGACAAGACTGAATAAGTAGTTCAACACTAAGACAGCATCAAATAATCTAATAGTGAAGGTTTATTAGTAATTGAATCTAAGTTATTTGAAAGTCTGTGGCCACTAAAGTATGAAGATGCCAACAACTTCTCATGCAGATATGATTCATACCTTAGGAACGCCCAGGCTCAGTGGACAAGCGATTACACCGAAGACATATAGAGCATCGAAGTCTTCTAGGTATGTTAATCATCTGAGCCAATCAATAAGGATAGCACATCAAAGGGTTAATATTGATGTGGACTTAACGCAGAATAAATTGGAAGGGTTTACTGAGCTTACGGTAGTTCCTACGATGGGAAGTTTAAAATCTATTAAATTAGATTGCAGAGAAATGAAGATTAAAGATGTTTACATTAATAATACTAGAAACACCAATTATATATACAGGGATGTTCTTTACATTAATGATGATAAATATTTTGAGGAATCGCTCAGTAATAAATCAGTGAATCTATTTGATATGTACTCTGATAATTTAACTATACACCAACATCATTTGATAAGACAGAAGCTTAATTACGTATTTGGAGAGATTAATAATGATCCTAGAGAACTTCCTAAAGAATTACATAATGGCAATACAGAAGAATTGTTAATCTTTCTTCCGGATAATTTGAAATTGGAATTGGCGGATGCTAATGCATTCACTACGCCAGAGAGTCAAGCAGTGACTCCTCGTTATCTCAAGTCCAAGAATACCATGGGTGAATCGCAACATTCATTTACTGTAAAAATTGAGTTTGAATGTATTAACCCAAAGAACGGTTTGAACTTCATAACTGACAAAAAGTCAGATAAGAAATATTGGCATGCATATACTGTAAACTCAGACTATAATATTTCTACTTCTTCTTGGGTTCCATGCATTGATAACCTATGGGATAGGTGTACTTGGTCTCTTGAGATCAATATTCCAAGGACGATCAAAGATATAGGAAATCCCAGAATAATAGGTTCAGAAAATAATAAATCACTGACTAAGGAAAATGGGACATCTCAACGTATAAATAAGGATGTACGTAATGGGGGTAGTGATGATGCTGAAGATAATACTGGTGATATAGAGCATGATGAAGACAACGTGGAAGACGACGAAGACGATAATGAGAATTACGATTTAGTCATTTGTACTGGTGATTTTAATAATGTCAAAGAAACTCCGCATCCAATAGATAGTTCAAAGAAAGTAGTATCTTGGTCAATTTTCAATCCAGTATGTGCACATCATGTCGGTTGGGCTTTGGGGTCATTTCAAAGCATTGTTTTATCTACTCCCACGCAAGATGGAGATGAAGAGATAAAAGACGAGGTTGAATTCGAAGATATTGAAAAGGTTACTGATAACTCACCTGTTACTATATATTTCTTGGTGGGTCAGGCGGATATGGCAAGAAATACGTGCATTCTAGCTAACAAAGCTATAGATTTTTTTCTGAAAGAATTTGGTTCATTTCCATTTAGTTCTTACGCAATGGTTTTTGTTCAAAATAATGCTTCAGAATCAAACAATTTTGCAGGCCTTTCTCTTATAAGTGATTCACTTTTGTACCCATCTGATTTAATTGAACCGATGATCTCTACCACGGATACTATACTAGAAGGTATGGCAAGTCAATGGTCAGGTATTAATATTGTTCCATTATCCTTCAATGATTATTGGTGTACTATTGGTATTGCAAGGTATATGGCCCTCCAATTTATCAGGGTTTTGATGGGTAAAAACGAATACAGATTTAAAATTAAGAAGAAGATGAATGAAATTGTCGAGAAAGATATAGGCAAAAAGCCTTTAGCTTTACAGTTTTTCAGATTTCCTATTTCTGACCTCGACCTAGATTTTCTAAGGTTAAAAGCACCTATAGTTTTATACATTCTTGATAAGAGGATGACTAAAACAGACAAATCTTTTGGACTTTCTAGAGTACTTCCAAAGCTTTTCTTGCAAGCCATGTCGGGGGATTTACAAAATGGTGCATTATCAACTCAACATTTTCAATATGTTTGTGAAAAAGTGAACCGGAACAAGCTAGATACTTTCTTCAAACAGTGGGTTTTCGGATCTGGAGTACCGATATTTAATATATCTCAAAAATTCAATAAAAAACGCTCCATGATAGAAATGAGTATAAGGCAAGTGCAACAACTGGATACAAAAAAATTACATCCAAACCCTGAATCGTTTATAAATGACTCAATAGCACATTTAGATGATGAGCCATCGTTCCTGATTCAACCAGTATTTACTGGTCCAATGACCATTAGAATCCATGAAGCTGACGGTACTCCTTATGAACATATTGTTGATTTGAAAGATGGACACGTTAAACTTGACATTCAATATAACACAAAGTTTAAACGATTAAAGAAGAATAGAGAAGATCTTAACGAGCCCAATACAACATTTAGTAAGTTAGGTGATGTATTAACAACTCCAGAAGAAATGGATGAATGGGGATTGAATGAATGGGTAAAACGAGACGAAGACATGCTCTATAATGATGCATTTGAGTGGATTAGAGTTGATGCAGATTATGAATGGATAGCTCAAATCAACGTTAAACAACCTGATTATATGTTTGGCTCCCAATTACAATATGATAGGGATGTTGAAGCTCAATATGAAGCTGTAAGGTATTTTGGTGATAGAGAGAAGCCGAATACTTTATATTGCACAGCATTAACGCGTACTGTAATGGATGATAGGTATTATTATGGACTCAGAATAGCAGCTGCCCAGGCTTTGGCAGATATATCGAAACCTGATAATAATTTTATTGGAATTGGTTATCTCATAAAGATTTTCAAGGAGCTCTTCTGCTTTCCTGGAAGTTCAATTCCACTAAGCAATGATTTTAATAATTTCAACCGTTTCTTCTTACAAAAGCAAATTCCCCAAATTCTAAGTAATGTTAGAGATGAAAATGGGGAAGTACCATTTGTAATTAGAAACCTTTTATTAAACCTTGTTAAATTCAATGAAAACTCTAATAACACTTTTCAAGACTGTTTCTACATGTCAGATTTAATAACTTCTTTGACTACGAGTGCTCTAAATGCAAATAGTGCTCTTACATCCCAGGATCCATTAAATTTGTTAGACAAGAGTGACTCAATAAATTCTGAAAAGCAAAAGTTCTTGCAGGATGTTATAACAGAAATAAACAGGCTTCAAAAATTAGATGAATGGGTACCTTCTTACCAATCTATTATTGCAATCACATGTATAAAACAAAAAGTCAGACTTGCTACACATGGTCTTCTACAATTAACATTTGAAGATTTGTTATATTATACTTTGGATAAGTATCCATTTGAAGTACGAATTGAAGCATTTCGTGGATTGCTTATTTTGGGGGGGTTGAAAAATGCAAGTATCTTACAATACTACTTGAAAGTTTGTTTGCTTGATGCAATCACACCATACTTCCGAGGAAAGTTAATTGACACATTGATTAATGCTATATGTATTGCTGCTATTGATGGTACCCCTTCAACGTTAGATGATCCAGAATTCAAAACTCTTGAAAAGTTATTTGATGAAAATTCTAAAATGGCCAACAACCAGACAAATATGGTTATTATTGAAGACGGTTCAAATAATGAGTTAAACTCGAGAAGAGATACGTTTGCACGAGCCACCTTAAATGGTGCTATAGAATTACTTAGACGTGATTATTCAATAGGTAAGGGGTTAAAGAATCTATTCTGGGAATTATTACACACTTCATTATTAAGTATTTATGAGAGAAGAAACATATTTAACGTTTGTCAGGTTCTATACAAAGAAATTGATTCGTTTATTGCTAGAGTACCTGTTCCTAGTGTTCCGTTGAGTGAATTAAAGAAGAAAATTGTGCTTAGGAATATGGGTGATGGTAAGGTAGTTATAAAAAGAGAAGGAAGATTTAAAATACAATTGGCATCGCGAAGATTAACTATTCAAGAGCCAGCTAAATCAAAAGTGGCACAAGAAAAAGCTAAATCTAAACCTCTGGAGCCACCTGTGGTTGTGGACAATGCCCAAGAGCCAAAATTGAAATTAAAACTAGGCAATGCTTCCACGACCGTGGAACCGAAGAAAGAGGCTCCTCGAACCAATAAGAGAGGGTCCCTCGATACTAAACATGTTATCGTCGATCCTAAACTTGTTACCATCGATCCTCATAACAAATCAAAGGTCACAATCAAATTTAAGAAACACACTTTGCCTAACTCTTCAGTGTTTGATTTTCCTACTCAAGCTCCTAATCCTCCTCCCAGCTTGGTCAAAATCCAGGGATCTACCGTTAAATTAAAATTTTCAAAGGATAAGAGCTCTAAAATAAGAGATATTTTGAATAATACATCTTCGAAACCCAGATATGTTAAGATTTTGACTAAGGAAAAGAGAATTTTTGTATCACCTGTACCATTCTCCTCAACAAATCCAAGTATAGCTACTAAGGGCGACCTGAACGGTAAACTTAAAGATGGTAACGGAAGTCCATCTAAAAGTAAGAAATCAGTATCTCCAGTCCTGAGAAATAGCAAATCTAATGATGAATCCATGAAAAATACATTGAAAAATGATAAATCAAAAGAGCATTCTGCTGAAAACTCATCTGAACCAGATGAAAAGAAACAAAAATTGAAAATCCCTTTAAAACGAGAGTTTAAGGAACTGTCTGAACCTATGTCTAAGCCAGTAGAACGTTCGGTTTCTCCATTTTCAAGATCAGCAAGTCCGTTCAGTCCTGCCCCACCGCTGCATAGACCAAATAAGAAAACTAAGATTTACATTCATCCTAGCGATGAAAAGAGTGCATCTAGTTCTATGCAAAACGAGCCACAGGTTGCTAATATGGATGTCCTGGATTCAACTGAACATAAAGCTCCTGATGATTCCTCAGATGTTAAGTCTAAGAAATCAACTTCCAAACCTGGTATCAAACTCAAGTTAAGTTTGAAACGTTAATAGCATATATATTGTATATTTAGTATAATGTATTGAAGGAATAATTTTTATAGTATGTACTCACGTGCAACCAATATTGTTATCAACAAAACCTAACTTGATTTTATGAAGAACTGAATAAAAGAAGGTTATTCTATTATAGTAACATAAATGAGTAGGAAGAGATAAGATCAATGTCCTTTACTAATCACCTAGCATTTAATATTTCGAAAGCGACGCCAACCACGTCAACTACAAATACTCATACAACATCAACCCCTCCAGCTTCGAATGAGGGAACCAATTCGGGCGGAACAAACAACACCAATTCCAAGTCTCCCTTCTTGCAGAACATATTATCAAAATCAACACCTTCAGCAGGTAATATATCTCCACAGCTTGGCTCAGGGAGCACGGTCACGCCTACATTTGTAAATATAGGTGATGAGGGAGCGCATGGTAGCTCAACTAAAGATAGCCAAGCAGGTAATAATAAAACCGACTTGATTGATTTACTTGGTAAATACGATATTAGTAATAAAAGGGAAAGTGAAGAAGATGATTCTCAAGATGATGAAGAAGCAAAAGTTGATATTAACCATGAGGAAGAAACAAAAGTTGATCACCATAATGAAAAGACGCATGAAGAGGCTGATAATGAACTAACTGAGGCGTCAGTTAAGAAAGTGGTAGAAAAAGAAGAATCTTCAACACCAATTGAATCGAAAGATCCACAGGACGATGGATCCACGTCAGAAATGATTGAGAAGCAGCCAGTTAATAAGCCAGCGCATGAAGGTGCAATTCAAAATATACACGATAAGAATAACACGAGTACTGAAACTAATGCCAATACTGATGTTGAAACTAAGACCTATCGGAAGATTGATAATAATACTGAAATGAAAGCTGACACTAATGCTGAAACTAATGCTGAAACTAATGCTGAAACTAATGTTGAAATGAAAGCTGACACTAATGCTGAAACTAATGCTGAAACGAATGCTGAAACTAATGCTAAGACTAATGCTGAAATTAATAGTAAGTCTATTATTAACTCTGATCTTGGTTTAGAGACTGACGAAAGTACAAAAAATAAAGTTGACACTAGTATTGACACTAATATTGAACCTAAATCTAAAACTAATATTGAAACTAATGATCGTACTAATGTCAGCGCCGATACTAATGTTAATACTAGCTTAGAACCCTATGAAAAAGACAGCGAAGTACATAATGATCGTGACTTGACAGATATAACTGGGAACCCCAACGATGAGGAATCAGTTGCTGAAGAATATAGTTTAAATGAAAATGTATCTACTCCTATAGACTCTGAACAAGAGGACAATCTTGAAACGGAAGAAGCATATAAAGACGTTTTAGACACTCAACATCGATCAGGTAAATCAAAGAAGAATCAGCCTTTAATTAGTTCTGCAGAGCAATATCAACAGTCACATAAACCATTTGACTTCCAACAGTTTTTGAATCATCTAAAGAAAAAAAGCGCAGACCCTATTGTGCGTTATATTCGTTCATTTTTAGTCTCATTTAGCAGACAAGGTCATACATTTACATCCGACCAAAAAATTAAGATTATTAGAGATTTTAAAGAGTTCATGAATGAGAAGTTTTCTTTGTATGAACCGTTTGCGTCAATGGATGACATAGATTTGGAGAACTCCAGAGAGGGTCTAGAGAAATTGATAATGAATAGGTTATATGAACATTGCTTCCCTCCTGAAGTAGCGGCTCAGTCGCCAAATTTCATATCAGAATCAATTCAAGAAGATCTTCAGAATGATGAAAGGTTCCTTAAGCAGCTCGAAAAGTTCAATTGGATTAATGGAACTCATCTTGACATCGACCTAGACTATTTAACAAAACTCAAATCAAAGACGAACAAAGATAACTTGAATTTCATTGATTTTGCAATTACAGAATTAAACAAAATTAATAATTATAGAGCACCTAGAGACAAGATTATCTGTATCTTGAATTCATGTAAAATAATATTCAGTTTCTTAAGAGTGAGCAAACGTGAAACCAATGCAGATTCATTTATCCCATTATTGATTTTAGTTATTATCAAAGCGAAGACTGATAGTTTGATAAGTAACATGCATTACATAGAACATTTTAGGAATGAGGAGTGGTTATCACATGGTGAGACTAGCTATTATTTATCTTCTTTACAAGGAGCAATTGGCTTTATACAAAATTTGTCTTCTGATGATCTAACTATTGATCAAGCTGAGTACAATGCTCATATGGAAGCTTGGGAAGCTGAAGAAAAGCAGAGAAATTCTATGAAGCCTATAGTGATGCCAGTGCCCAAAAGAAAAGAGTCTGGCCTTGAAGAATTTCAGAACCTTACTCCCTCTAAAGCAGGCTTATCACCTTCGAATGTCTTGATGACAAGTGCAGAGATGTTTACAAAATCACTTTCGAATTTCTTATCTCCATCGCCACAAGAATCCCCTCGTCCAGATGATACACGCACTGCTAATGGGGATCAGTGGAGTTCTGAACAGCAACCTCAAGCTCAACGTCAGCCTCAAGATCAAACACAATCGCAAGAAAATTCTGCTGCTATGAAAGAAACCTACAAAAGTTTGAGGGAAGTATTTCCAAACCTTGATAAAGCAGTATTGAAAGATGTAGTATTTATGAATCAAGGTAAGCTTGAAGAGTCACTCGACGCTTGTCTACAATTAGTCAACGACGTTTAATGATATATATATATGTGTGTATGAATAATCTATAGATAAATCCACATGAATACTAGAATTTGCGGCTTATCATAAAAAAAAAAGAGGACTCCTCATCAGGGGCTCGAACCCTGGACATTTCGGTCGACTCTTTGACAGAAATCTTTAATCCTTAAAAGCCGAACGCTCTACCAACTGAGCTAATAAGGATTGTCCTTGAATTTTCGAAATCCCCCAAGCAGTACTTATCTAGTTTATTAAAATGTATCTACTTGATGCCTATAATATAAGTAGATATAGAGAGAAATAA
>NW_015385552.1:0-31373 GCF_001447935.2 Debaryomyces fabryi
AAAATTCTTTTTTTAGATTTTTCATACTCTAGTACTTAATCAGGCGCAAGATGCAGAAAGCCGTAATGTCCAGTAAGTTAAAAAATAAAATTTGTAATAAAGGCTCTGTTTACTTGCGGCGCACACATATACGAACGAGATACTGCTTGTTGTAAGGCTTTTTTTTTTCTTCTACTTAGTAATTTATGCGAGTGCCTTTGCAGTTGCTTTTAAATAGTAGTATTACAAATAAACATGGAATTTCGGTCAGGATCTCCGGTTTATCTCGATTTAGATCTGAAGGTATGTTTGATGGGAATCAGTAGCTATTTATATGCGAGTGAATAATATATAGTAAACAAAAAAAATCTATAAATACTATAATTTTCAATATTGAGACCGTAATTTTAGTACCAATTAATTCAAGTAGGCTACATATTTAGAACTTTTGATATATTGAGAAATGTGGCTTTCCACAAATCATTGAGAATTATTAATGCTGTGAGGCTGGGCATGCACGATATCTTCAGTGTTATAGACTAAAAGCCAAACGCAAGCGAACACTTCATCTATGCCTTAACGACCGACTCGCAAGTCTCCAGACCACGTTTATATTTGGCAAATATAGAAGGAATTGCTAGTGTTATTGTAACGTGAAAAACTGCTTCAAAGGGTATGTAAATACACAGATGCATTCACGTGACACATTGTCTCTATCGGGCTAAAAATACTTGGAACCCTTTTGGAATACATTGGACTATATCCACATATAAATAGTCTAATGCCACCTTAATTTAACCTATTTTTTTGAAAGCCTATTATATTGTTATTTTGGTTAACCATGGCACCTTCACCAACTTCAGATCTTTTGTTATTAAAGGAACACGAATACTATAATACTGGGGACATACGATTAGTCCTTCCTTTTTTGCAGGACAACGAAGGTTATAGTAGTTCATCGGAACGAAATATTTTACTATGGATAATTGTATTTGTGATAGTAGGATTGTTTATAAGTAAAAGAAAATCGTGGATGAGACATAGTACAATCGAATATAAGAAATTGAAAGTATTTATTCTACTGCTAAACAAATAGAGATATATTGATTAGACACCTGTCAATTTCATCAACTCTATGTCCCAAATATTCCAGTCATACCAAAACATTGGGGGGATAATGGTGAATAAATGCCAAATAGCATGGGCATCGAGTAGCCTCAACCATGGAGAGAAGTCTAATAACTCGAATGACATACCTACAAGAAGCCACAAGTTCAATAAAACAGGTAGGATAGGGATGTATTTCGATTCGGATAAAGACAAATAGTTGAGCTTCGAGAGGAGCTTTGTTTCGAATGGTAACAATTGCATTGAGTTATTATACATACGGAAATCCTTCGTGTGTATATTTCTTACCCGCATAGCATGCGCAACCCATAAGACCATAGCCATGATACCGAAGGAAAGATTGAAGTAAGTGTTGTATTGATAATCCCACTTATTATGCAACTTGATACAGTGGAAAACAAAAATCACTGCTAATGAAGATTGAAATATCAATCTTTGCTTTCTTTTTGAAGGTGTGAAAAGTCTGAAGTAGCGGATACTTATGGCATTGAAATTCAAAAGCATGATCATTGCAGCACCGAAATAATCCAATGTTTCTGTGAGTGAGGTATCTCTCATATGGAATAAAGTACTGAAAGCCCACCCTACCAAAGACCCCACTATTAAATATATGTATTGCTTATAAATAATAAATGAATCGTTTCCACTCTTATAATTCTTATTGTATTGTGTTAAAATCTTGGTGAGACTGTTAAAATTGGTATAGTAATTTCCGATTGAAAATATAGTCAGCATAATTTCTGTTATTCCCAAGATACGAGTGAAGGGCCATTTTCCATAAAACTGAACCATTGGTAATCCTGATAACTCACGTTGATTAGTTACGAACTGTTGACATTTATAGTCACAGTCCAGCATGCAATCCCACAGGAACACTGTTCTCGTTATCCATGATAATCTATAGTTACCTTGAAAATCTTTCAAAGAATATTGTGGTAACTCTTCTCGTTCATTTATACTTCTAGTATCTCTCTTTTCAGGAGGTTTCACTGGATGTGCAACTGGTTCTATATTTTCTTCCGCCAGTTGTTGCTGAGCTTCAATATGCTCGAGAATAGTAGCATGATTACAATCCATTAGCTTTTCGCATTGCAAAAGACAATCTTGAAACCCTGGGAGTCTATCTCCCTCTGATGCTGCTATCGGCACTGCTAGCAACAATAAATAATAGAGCTTCATTGGTATTGTATGCTTGTTCTTTTCCATAGTAAGTTTTTCATTACTGTTACCGAAGTATTAAATAAACTATATACAGTACGGCAAATAGTGCAAGGACCATATCGTATACCTGCTGTAAGACTTAAAGGGGTATATTAGTACTATACATATCCAGGAAATCAATGCCTTATACTGTTCTTTCGAGGATAAGTTAGGAGGCTTCAAATGTAGAAAATATGATGCAAGCTATAAAAGGTCTGGTTGACATCGAATCTCCAAATAAATAGGAGATGAATACTCGGCTTTTGACACGAAGATTACATGGGTATTCTGATTAACTGATATAGTGCAACATTCAAGACTTCCTTTAGATAGGAATATGCTGAGCGTTTATTATTACTACATATTTTCTTGAGATACAATACTCCAAATATTGGGCACGAGCAAATTTCTGGTGGAGTAAAAAAAAAGAACAGTCCAACGCAATGAAGAATCTTTCAGCTAATTTGGAACCTTGATAGACGAACTGTTACTTTTGTTGCTATCTATACCGAGATTTTCTTGCTCTCATAATTCTGTGCGTGGCCTGGTTCCTGGTTTCCTTTTTCATATCTAGCAGTTCCCAATCCAGTTCTCGTAGAGTCTCCTCACTAAGTTCTTTCTACACACTCTCTACGTATTTACGTTTAATAATACTAATGTAACTATACTTATAGTCACTGCCATGAACATTCTTCGTTCTGTACCATATTTGAGCCAAGAATGACATATAATTGTACCAAGTATTCCTTGACCCCCATGTTTCAATCGTTAAAAAAAAACCGCAAATTGCTATGAATACCCCAAATAAAGGGAGTATTCATAGATTTATTGTCCCATTCCTCCTCCCGTACTAGTTATTGTTTGCTAATCATATCATTCACTTAACTATGTTCCTTGGAAGAGGGTTATTGCTATCTATTGTTCTACACGTGAGACGAGATAGTGATATTTTTGTTCTCCGTATTTCTGATATACAAACTAGCTATTACAGTATTCGATTTGGGTTAACACTACAGTGAATATCATCTCATATTCTGGCTTTAGTTAGTTTATATTGGATGCCATGTTTATGCCTTATGCTATTGGTGCATTTACTCAGCATTCGACAGAGAATAATATTCGAAAATACTGTTAAGCCGCAGAAAATGCCATTTTAGAAAAGCCGCACGGTCCGCATAAATTTTTTTTTAAAATTTTTTTTTTTTCAGAGGGGAGCTATATACTATATAAACATAGAAAATCTTTCATTTTGCCATTCGAAATTTTTTCCAGCTGGCAATTAGTTAAGTGGCATAGATAAGTTGCATTTCAATTCTTGCTTTGTTAGGATAGACCATTGACTAGAATACTTAGTATACAACTCCTAATATATCAATCAACTAATTCAATTTGCACTTAACACCGAATAAATATCGTTTGCTTATAAGAATTTTTAAGGATTTATATGACAATTCGTAAGTCAGCTCGTACCCGTACATTAACAGAAAAGGTTAAACCTATTAGGCAGACGACTAACAGTTTAGAGCACACAGCTAAAAAGAGGAAATTGAATGTTGAAGAAGATGCAGATAAGATTGACCCAGTAGAGAAGTTACTTAGCTTGACTAACTTGAACAATGATATCTTGAATGTGGATGAACCATCACCCGTGAACTACATGAATATTGCAAGCAATAATTCTACGGAACAGATTTCCTTGAACTTCACTAAGATTTTGAACGATAACTTGAGGGCATATTATTCTAGATTGAACAAGAATCCCTTGGAAGTATACAATGACAATTCTACATTTGGTTTATTGAATAAACAACCAACTGCCAAAGTTGATCATGAAACTGCTCCAAAACACTTTGACGTTCCTTTTTTTAAGAAGGTTAACTTTAATTCTAACTCCAAGTCATACACTTTCGACGAGTACTTAGCATATGATGATTTGACTGACACTGACGAGTCAGATGAAGACAAATCTCCTATCACCCCTATTTCCTTGCCCCCACCATTGAATGGCAAGATGAGTTTCCACTATAGACACAACGATAACTTGAATTTGTCGTTGAACGAGCATCCTGGTAGTGAGCCTCAAGATATTTGTAAGATATTGAACAAAAATTGTTTAATCTCTGGTAAAGCTAGTGAAATGGTTGGCACTGGTAATTTTATGATAAATGATTTTTTTCTTTAAATGATTCCTTGTATAGTATTGTATACTTTCGTTCTTTAATTAATTATTTATTGTGTATTTTATATATTTCATCTTGTATAGTTTTAATTAATATTTTGCTGTCTAATCTCACTCGCAATCTAAATGCGAGTCCTAATTAAAAAGTTAACATTTGTCTCTAACTCTTTTTCCATTAACATCATGAGTTTACTAGGATATATTTACATCTATTTGCTAGGTGGCATAACATTCATACCAATAGTTATATTTCTGTTTATTTATCTTCACCCATTAGTAGATGAAGCCAGTGATGAAATCGATGAAGGAGAGAAGAAAGTGAATGTTGGAGAAATCGAAGAAAAGGAATCAACGGGATTGAAAACGTACAGATCGGGATGGATCACTGTTACACAGGATTATATTGAGTCAATTGAAGATATTTCTTCGAACACTCAGTCAATAAGTGAATCAGCTGAAAACAAATCAGCCTATTCTTCGTTATACAAATTAGTTAAGAATTCTGATACGGAATCATCATCCACAGTTGAAACTTCTAATATACCGATCGAGGGAAAAAGTGATACTACAGTTAAGAAATCACAAAAGAAACACAGATTTTATGCGGTTCTTAAACATGGTAATTTGTTTCTATACAAGAATGAGAGTTTGAAGGATGTTAAGCATGTTATTGTGTTGTCTAATCAAGTAGTTTCCGTATGGCCGCGAGATATACCAGATGGCCAACTTTTCACCAAAGCTACGGCTATCTGTATTATGAAACGAGACTGGTCAAGAAAGAGAAGAATGTCAGAAGAATTTGAGAATGAAATGATTACTACAAGCGACATCTTGACGATGAACTTGCAACCACCATCGGGATCTATATTTGTATACTGTGATACTAACATTGAAAAAGAAGATTGGTATTTTAGCTTAGTAAAAGCTACTAAGACGGAATCAGAATCTAAGAACTTAAATCCTCTGGTATACGCAAAGACTTTACATTTCGAAACGGATGATATGATTAGTCTAATTCAAACGTTATACAGCTCGGAGGGCCAGTGGCAGACAAAATGGTTAAATGCAATGATAGGTAGATTATTCTTGTCTTTACAGAAAACTGAGTTTTTGAGGGAATTCTTGAAGAACCGTTTGAATAAAAAATTAAATAAGATCAAAAAGCCTGGATTTTTGGACACTTTCAAGCTTGTCAAGCTAGATGCTGGAGTTGCTGCTCCTTTTATAACCTGGCCAAGCCTACGTGAAATCAATCCTAATGGAGACCTTGTTGTCAAATTATTTTTTCATTACCATGGAAAGTTATCATTTCAAATATCGACGAAGGTTAATATTAATCTTGGTTCACGATTCAAGCCTAGGGAGGTTGATCTATTATTATCAATTACCATTGAAAAGCTAGAAGGTCCAATGTTGGTAAAGTTTAAACCTCCACCATCTGAAAGAATTTGGTATTCATTTGAAGGTGAGCCTTTGATCAATTTAAAAATTGAACCAATAATAAGTTCGAGACAGCTCACATATAACATAATTACCAATTCAATCGAGAAGAAATTAAAAGAAGCTATTAAGGACTCGCTCGTTTTACCACATTGGGATGATTTTGTATTTTATAATACTACGAATGAAATATATAGAGGTGGGATTTGGGATAAAGATATTAGACCAAATAAAAGAGTAGACAAAAATGAATCTTTGGACATTGAAGAATCACAACAGCAGTCAGAAGAAGATGCTGATTCGATAATCGAAGGAAGTAATTTGCCAAAGCAAACCACATCAAGCAGTTTAGCAGTAAATAAAACAGGAGATATTGTACCGCCTGTGAAATCCAATACCACAATTTCAAAACTAAGAATCTCAAATACTTTAAATGATATTTCCAAGAAAATGAAAAAACAAAAATCAAATACAACTCTTGGCGTAAACGAAGACAACTACTATTCTGACGGATCGTTCGTCGAATCTTCTAAAACCATCGATCATGATTTATCTGACCCGACCAATAATAAAAAGTCGACTATCAATACATTGAAGAAAATTGGAAAATGGTACTTTAAAGATGAGAAATCGATTCCAGAAAATGAGAATTATACACCTCCAGAAATGATTCTGAGTCGGAGAGCAGTTAAGAAATCTGGATTAGATACTTCGAAGTTCCTTCAGAATTCGGATTTACCTTCATATGAGATGTTCAATAAAGACTTGAATTATGACAATACTTCAAAGGAGGCATATAATCAAATTAATTCTACGGGAAGATCAAGAGGAAATTCTAAATTAAGTTTAAGTAGTACAGAAAAGCTGTTAAGTTTAAATAATGATCATGAGGGAGTTATTAATGGCTCTGTCGAAAATCAGCCGATTGGATTAAACATTGATATCGATGATAGTGATAATCTTAACCTAAAGGATGACTCAAAAGTTGCTTTATCATCAGCCTTTTCTCCTACTAATGTAAGTATTTTATCTGAAAGTTTGACTGAAGAGCACCATTTGCCACATCAGAGACACAGAAAACCTCCCCCTGAACCTGTACCAAAGACTCCTCCACAATTGCCCCCAAGAGAGATCAATGGAATCATTGAAGATATTTCCAGACTACTGAACACCTCACAAGGAAACAAAGTGAACGTAATAAATGAAGCACAAGAGGTGAAAAAGGGAGAACTTGAAAATAGAAGTAACGAGAATGATAATGATATAGATGATCTAAGTATTTAGAAATTTAGATATTTCGATGCTATTTGCATATATAAAAATAATAAATTATGTATATGCTGCCCATCCACCATACATTTGGCATAACTTTTCTACTGCTGATGCTTCCTGTATGAGTATATCAACTTGACCGTGAATATTCATTGGTAAACCCTCATTCTCATCTACTAATCCCCTAATCTTTCTTCTAACTTTTCTTAAATGGTCTTGAGGATTTTGCTGCGTCTTCCAATCTAATAATGGATCATATATAAGAGTTTCTAAGATATTCATCAAAGAAGCTTCATTTTCTCTCAATATAGACCCAGTAACTTCACAAGTAATTCTAAATGACCCTTCAATTCCACTAATACCCATAGCATCTACCATGTTTTGGGTTAGTCTAAAAGGCACAATTTCAGGTGTAGGTAGCGTTTTACCTTTTTCGAATAAGCAATCAAAGTCAATGTGAAGAACTGAGCCCGTTTTCTTGAAGAATAGTATGTTTTCGCAATGTCTATCTCCAAGACCTATTATGTACCCAACTATTGACATTACAGCAGACGACCTGGTAAATGAAGTTCTCGCCAAGTACCATGTTCTAGGATCTGAGAATTGATTAATAAACCAATTATGTAAAACTGGAGGTGTACTCTTACATATATTTTCGAATAACTCAACAAGAGTATTTAGAGCAGTTTGGTCGGACGAAGGTTTATTCTTGACCATTTTTTGAGCTTCATCAAGTTTCATGAAAAGCTTTCTATCATTAGAGGGCTGTCCCATTCGTTTTCGCTGATCATTTATAATTCCTTTCATTGTTGCAACATCTTGTACAAATTCAATCACTCCCATATTTTCTGCTAGTGGAACAACTGAATAATTAGCAATACTTAGATTTCGCTTTCGAGCTTCGGTACTGGCTGACAATAACCTATTAATCATAGTTGTAAACTCAACAACTTTGGCATCTTTTCTTGTATCATCTTTTTTTACCATAAGGAGGTACGTTAACCCATTTGAACCCCTTATAAACACTTGTCTAGGCATTTGTAAAGAATGAAAAATGTTCACCATATCATCAAATCCTTCGAATGTAACACTAGAAGGCTTCGGGAAGGCACTTGCAAAATTTTTAGTATGCTTTACAGAAGGTAATCTAATTTCAAGATTTGACCTTACAGGTATGACTAATGAATCATAGCTTTCATTCAAATTATTAATGCCAAAGTCATTTTTTATTGACATTCTTCTAACAGTCTTTTTCAGTATTTTAAAACCAGCAAGCTTTATAAGACTGCTAAACAAATCTCTTGCACTTTGGATGTTGGATGCCAAAGATGAATCTGAAGATTGCAACTTTTTGAGAATTCCGGAAACTCGTTGCTTTCTAGTAGAATCATTTGAATTTAAATGCGATAAGACATACCATAAACCATGTTTAGGATAGGCTTGAACAAGTTTAAAAATTACCTGGAAAAGAAGCTGGGCTGAAGGATTGTGTTTATGTCCAATTCTAGACAATATCTGAGTTATCGACGTGTACCATACATATACTGGAATGACATCAATATAAGAACTAATATCTAGAATGATCTGATTCATTATGCGTTCGGATTCTTTAGACTTTTTTTGTTGTTGTGCAAAATCAAGCCAAATTGTAATAAACTTAGGTAAAGCTTCGAATATGAAAGATGGGCCTAGTGCTAAAGCTTTTAAGAAGAATCTAATAATTTGCTGTTCGCAAAACCCACTTACGTCTGATTGAGATTCTTTAATTTTATTATAATATTTTCCTAAATCATAAAATGGCTTTTCCCAAGTACTTTCTAGCTTATAAGCTTTCACATATTCGGAAATGATAGTAGCTGATGAACTATGGTTTGATTCATCTAACCACTCAGCATACTGGAGTTGCACACTAGCCTTCTGCTGTTTGCTTTTGAATTGGTCATCGGAAATTATTTTGGAAAGTGACTTAATAGCTTCTGTTTGTCTACCTTGTGCCCACAATAACTCAGCATATTCAATATTAGCACCTTGATCATTTAATGCCATAGCTTTCATGATACTTCTGGTTGAAATATCTAGCCTCTCATTTTTTCTTGCAACCTTTGAACAAAAAAGTAATATATCAGATATTTTGTTCTTGTCTTCCATTACCATATAGGCCACCCTATGCATAGCTAATATTTTCCACTGAGAATCAAAGCCTTGATCAATATTTTTGATTCTCTCCTTTAAAATACTTTCATTTTCTCTTCTAAGAGACTCGTTAAGGAATGGATAATTGGAAACTGTCAAAGATAAATCAAACATAATATGTAACTGTGCCATTAAAACTGAATTCCTGGAAAACGATGAAGACATAGAGGAGACCAAGGAAGAACCGATAGTTCGATAAATACTTTCCATGCATTGCTTGAATTCTTCATTTTTGGATTCATACAAGAATTTCAAACCCTTGGCAAATTGATAATTAGTTAAAGTTTCAACATCCTGCGGTTTACCTATAGAATCTGTAATGTAAGTCCATTTGTCGATTTGATTCTTATCACCAGACACAACAGCCGCTTGAAGACCAACCATTGACCAATCGAGTGGTATACTATTTAAATTATCAAGATCAATCTTTGCTGCCAAAGTAGAAAGCACTTCATCGTATAATGCATGTTCACTTAATGATTTTAAAAGCTTTGTATTATTTTTTATTTTATTTTGCTCATTACCAGTCTCACTCAAAACTTGAAAAGATTCTTGCGCTAGAGACCAATTTTCATTATATTGGAAAGTAGTTAATTTTTCAGTCAAGTTATTCGTTGAAAACTTTTTCAAAATACCTGCAAGAGCATCAAAATCATTGATATTTGAGTACATACTTTGCAAAGTACTAACAATATTTAGATTATCTATTAAATAAGATTCATCTACTCTGCCATCTCTATAACATTTTTCCAAGCATAAGATAGTTCTCTCATAAGAATCACATTCCGCTGATTTGATGGCAATTAAGTCCATTGGTATACTCTCCAAAAATATCCCAACAAAGGCAATGTTCTTCTTAAGTCTAATAGTTTCTGCTTTCAGTAATTGAGAGTCATTTAAGAACTGTGTTGCAGCCGAAACCCATTCGTTACAATAATCTAAAACTTCAAAAATCGATTGGTAACACAATTTTAGCTGCTCGACTCTATCGGGGGGTAATGAAGAGGAATCTATGTGTAAAATATGCAAAAATTCTGTTTTGATATCTGAAGCAACAGATTCGTCACCATTAATTATATGGCTCAAAGCAATATATTTTAAGAGATATTGGCATATTGATATATCTTGGTTTCGTGCTAGCATTGAACAAGTTTGAAATATCACGCATTTTGTTTCATTTGGCGTTTCAAGGACACTTTTGAGAGGCCTCTTAAGCAAATTTGAGGTGAAATCAATAAGCCATTTTTCATGGTTTGATCCAACTTTATAATATGGGAATTGAACAGGTTCAAATCGTGATATTGGCGATACATATTTTGATGATAAAAGTGGAGTTAACGTAGATTTTGCCACATCGCTGAATTTTTTCCATGTCTCAGCTAATAAATCTTGACTGGTTGGATTAAGTACACTGTTATCTAGTCTCAAAACTTCTAAAAACTTCTGCATTGAATATGCTGAAAATAATTGTTTAACTGGATCGTTGGACGCCCAAAATAGTTTGATAACTCTATTTTCCATAAAGTGTCTCAAAAAATCAGCATTTTCTTTATAATCATGGAAATCATGTATAATCATAACTTGATCCTTGATTGTTTTCAAATTAAACTTGTTTGAATCTAATGCTCCTATAATTGCGAGGGATTTTGCACAGCTCGTAGAAATTTCATTATCATCATTTTTGAATTTAGAAGCCGTATCCAACAAAGTTCGCATAAGTTCAGCTATATAGTTTTCAAGTAAGGGGTCTTTGAAGTCTTCGATCTGACATCTTTCCTGATATTTCGTCGTATAATTGATAAGGTCATCCAACGCTTGTTGAACAACATATTTATTACTTGTTTTCAACCTTCTGGTAAATTCTGGGAAGTAACTAGTTTTCGATCTTGGCTTTATCAAGTTTCGAAAGCTTGCATCTAGTTTATAGTACTTATCTAAATTTTCAATAAATGGCACCGAAAAGTAGTAGAGTGAATATTTGTTATATTTATCTCTCAACTCTAGAAATAATTTTTTTAAAATATCAACAGCTATCAATTTAGATCTGTGTTCTAGTTTATTAAATTTTTGAAATATTAAGGAAATGATAATGTCGAATAGTGATATTAAATGATTAGTCTGTAAATTCTGTACAAGTACATTCCAGCACCTAATTGCAGGTAATTCAAAATCAGGATTTTCCAAAGTTGCCTGTAAACATGTAGATATTTGACCCAAAGCCGAAGCAGCAGCAGTAGTATTCTTACTAATAAGAAATTCAATGGCTCTTAAAGAACTAACCTTTTCGAGGAACGGTTTTGTACCTTTTATATGATGTACGTTCTCAGAGAATCTTTGAACTAATTCTAAAACATGATCTCCCAAAAGATTTTCAATGTAATCAAAATCTTTTGGAACCCTAGTTTTGCTGCTTCCGTTTTTTAACATATTGATCTTTGAAACATACCTTAAAGCATTCAATATTTTTGCTTCATTTTGAAAATTTCCTTTTTCGTCTATTTGGATCTGAAGTAATATGAACCACGTTATCTCTCCAACGCTAGAAATTAAATCAGTCATTGATAAAGTTTTATATTCAGGGCTAACATTACTCAAGACGTTGATGATATAGGGTTCGTTGATCGTATCATCCTTGCATAGATATGTTGCCATGATTCTGGGCAAATGCCTAGTAATTAATTTCCATTTTGATATTCCTGAAGCTTCTGCTATTTCATGTATAAAATCATACTTGTAATATTCCAAAAATCTAGGAGTAGTGTACTCTTTTGTTCTATTTAAGAAATACTTCTTTGAAACTCCTAATAATTCTGTAATTTTTTGAAGCATTCGGGGTTGCTTTACAATTCGTTCCGCAATACTTGGTAAGAATGGTGAAAGAAGTTTATATGGTGTAAGACACTTAGCTGCTGCAACGTTTAAAAACTCACTGTAAACTAAGTTCACATGTTGTTCATTTGCTTCTCCGAAGAGATCAATTAATTTAATAAACAAAACACATAGCCATTCACCTTCAGATATAATAGCCAATTCACCTAAAGCTTTGATTGTTGACTCAGCAAGGTATATTTTTCTGCTTTCGTTATCAAACTTAATTTGAGAAACCTCCCGAAACACCGAACGAAAACTTGCTTCAAGGATTTCATCTTTAGGTGATATCAAATAAAGAGGTAGTATCCTCGTAGAAAGTATCCTTACATCTCTGTTAAGACTCTGATTTAAGCATTTCATGACAAATCTAAAAACTATGTCTTCGTTGTAGTTATATCTTGTAGGAGGTTTAAAGGAAACAAAAAGCTTGAAAATTGTCAATAACATATTAGAGCACAATAATGGGTCATTTTGAATAATATTCATTTTATCACCCAACAAGAAGTCACAGATAATATTTTTATAATATACTTGCATTTCTTGCTGATCCGTAACATATTTTCTGAGTGGTGATACAGTCTCATAGTATGTCTTGTTCAGAGGACAATTACCACATCTTGTACATTCTTCAATCTTAAAGTGATAATCACCATTAACAAGGCATGGAAAATGACCTAAAGAAGTTATAAATGTAAATAATGTAGATCTTTTATCAAAGATCCTATTGTCGCTGTTATCATCACGAAGATCAAGATCAATAAGATTCTTAACATGTGTAATCCAAAAAGCAAAATTAAACTGCTCATTATTATCATTATCAGAAATCATAGATTTTGGTATGGCTATGAAATATAGTAAGTTGCATATTATTTTATTTTCATGGCTCAATTTGTAAGAATACTCATTCAATTCTAATTTTAGGGAATCTAGTTCGAAGTCGTTGAATGGAGTAATGACGAACTTATTAGTTCGGTAAAAATTAATGATTCTTAAATTGTCGGTGGTGATACCGTACTGATAGTTGATTACATGCACTGATTTGATAATAATTTCAGGAAACTTAGTATGCTTGTTAGAAATTGACATTATGAATGAATTGAGTTGGAAAGAGTTGACAAAAGATTCCAAGCAGTCTTTTTCTCGACATAATTGAAAAACCCTCATTAAACTATAGCTTACTGATCTGTTTAAGGCAACTAACTGTGAATTGTAAGTGTTTGAAGTATTTTCATCAAATGATTTGATATGGTCAATAATCCAGTTAATAACCAATGAAATTTGGGACCAATTAACTGATTCATTAATCAATAAATTGTTTGTTAGGTTTAAAACTAATACCGATTTTAGGTTGTCTAATAATCTTAGATTCTTGTCTGCTTCATTCAAAACAATCAACTTTAGATCAATCAGGTTGAGAATGAACCATAATTTTCTAGCAAATGATTCAAATTTTAATTCCATACTATTTATGTTAAGTAATAGTTTGACAGACAAGTCATAATCATTTAGGATGGAGTATAAGTGAACAGTTCTCGCTAGATCTTTCGAATAAGTAGAATTGAAGTTTGATAACGAATTCGCTATACTTAATTTATTGAATAGATTGTTTAAGTCATCATCAAATATTCGTAATAACTTAATTTTGATCTGATTCTTGTACCTAAAATTATGCAAAGTTGTCGTTACCAAATTAATAATATCTATAATATAACTTTTGACAATATTAGTTATTTCATTATTGCCGTCGAATGGTGCTATGTACTTTAAACCAAAAAAAATGGCCCATTCGTATAACAATTGGGGGTCACTTTGAACATCATTACCTGTATCAAGACCGAATATTTGTGCATCTTCTTCACTTGTTATTTCAATATTAAGCAAATGCTTTCTTTTAGCTAAAACTAACTCAATAGTACTTATTAACCTTTTAAGGAGGGTTATATTTTCACTGAAATTCAGATCATCTTTCTGCTGTAAAACTTGTAACTTAGAGCTGGTGAATCCATAAAGATACAATATTAATTTTTTGAAGTCGGTATTGTCATCGTGGGTTATATTTCTGTAAACATCATCTAAGAATAACGTCAACTCTGGCAGACTGATCTTTTGATAGGCTGAAACAGACATGTAATAGCGTTAGAATTCATTAATAGAATAAAAACATTAACTTCTTTTACGCGCACAACTAACGGTTTACAATTATATACTCGATATAAAAAATACAAGGATTTATTAGAAAAGGTATAAATACATATAACGATATATAAGAAAATGCAGATATGACAATTGATCATAATTTAAAAAGTTAAT
The DNA here is from genome assembly GCF_001447935.2 of Debaryomyces fabryi. Classification (NCBI taxonomy): domain Eukaryota; kingdom Fungi; phylum Ascomycota; class Pichiomycetes; order Serinales; family Debaryomycetaceae; genus Debaryomyces; species Debaryomyces fabryi. The sequence goes on from NW_015385552.1 coordinate 14,573, forward strand.
GCCATAAACTCCTATTGATTACCATCTCTATGTGAAAACAAAGAATTCAAAAGACTCAATCACAGACAAAGTGATATTATTACACATAGCATATTTCAATTAGTAGGAGCTAATCGGGAACATAACCGAGTTATTATTGGGCGTAGTTTACTGGTCGGGTTTTATTGGCCATAGTTAATTGGTCTTTTAAAAAGTAAAATATGTGGTTCTGGAGCATGCGTTTCATAATGTGCCCATCCCAATGACTGAGTAATGCCTAAACCCCTCCATTCTTCTTCTTGTAATATTCTCAAAGTTCCAGTCTCGGGGTTGAAGTAATCTTGTGGTATCGCTTTTAACATATTTTTGGGCAACATAACATGTCTATATTCGTGGGTATCGTCGCTGTATCTTGGACTATAATGAATCATATCCTGAAATTCGAGGATTCTAGCTCTTTCATTATCTGTTAGGTATCTAGGTTTACTCATCTTTGTATATTTGATTGTATTAATTGTTGTCCTTTTTAGCCGATTTTCATGATAACATTTATTAAACGAAAAATTAGCGTTATAACTGAAAAATCAACGCGTCCCAACCTTACATAATCAATGTGACAAATTGTTAACTGATGATTATGACATTACCATAAACGGCTAACAATACTATGAATAACGTTTATTATGGGGTGAAAACTAATAGATATGAAGAAGAAAATTTAATATATCTATTAAAAACGGGATCAGTTTGTTGGTAATACCGTGGGATAGCTTTAGGAGCCTCACAAATAACTTGATATTGCTGAACTCGATTGTATTATTGTCTAGTAGAGTTGATGGTTTTTGGGAGAACTTAGCTTTTCAGATGAGACAAGTACAATGCAAATACTATGCTTTTTTAGTACCTGAGGAATTTTATCACTTAGAACACGATAAGATTCGATTGCAACTCATTGAATTGGTGACTAGTTTACCCACAGGGGCTCACATTTCCTTGATTATACCTTTAACGGGAGATTTTATGCATTACGAATTCTGGAATAACATAAAGATAGAAAATGTCTCTGTTATGCTCTATTTATCCCAAGAAGTTGATGATTGTATAATTAGAAGATGGTGCACTGAACCTATTAGTGCAGTCATGGTACATGCTGCAAAATTTGTACATGAGTATAAATTTCCCGTTTTGCCTGATTATTTGCAAGTGATGCTACGAAAGTTCATCACAAAGTCTCCACCTGCTGTTATACTAATGTCTGATAGTAATCAAATTACTTATATCAACGGTCTAAAATGGTTTGTTTCGAAGGTAGAAATTGACCCTGCATCTGACATTTTAATTGATCCTTTACAACCGTTAAAAGATGATTTATCTTTGGAAATCTATGAGGTCTTCGAAAAGGATATCATTAAATATGATCAATATGAGAAAGCAATCTTTCGAGCATTGAAAGACATAAATATGCCCAATGTAAAGGTTCTAGTTATAGGACCTGGTAGGGGTCCATTATTAGATAGACTTTTGAAAGTTATCAAAAAATTGGAATGCCAGTATCAGATAGATTCTGTTGAAAAGAACTCTAATTGCTATGCCATATTAAAAGAAAGGAATCTTAAAGAATGGAATGGAACTATTAATTTAATTAAAGACGATGTTAGGACCTGGAAAGATATCAACTATAATTTGGTGATATCTGAATTGCTAGGTTCATTTGGCTGTAACGAATCATGTCCCGAAATATTACAAAAATTTACAAATGAAAATACAATTATGATTCCGCAAAGTTACGAAAACTATTTACAACCAATATATTCGCCTCTTATTTCAGAGATTAAAAATGAGCAATTGGAGAGGCCTTATTTGGTAAAGCTAAATTCATTTTATAACATGAGTGGCATACAACCAATTTGGAAATTCAACCACCCAACAAAAGACACGACTTCTAGACTTAAGGCTATTGACTTTCATGTTCCATATCAAGGGAAGATTAATGGATTTCAAGGATATTTTATAGCTAATTTATACGAAACCATTCAAATTGGAATACATCCACAAATGGAAGAAGGCTTTTGTAAGTCCTGGTATCCATTCTTATTCCCTATCCTGGAGATTCATTGCAATAGTAACTCAAATTTAAGCTTTCTAATTGAAAGGATTTCTGATAATAAGGTGTGGTACGAATGGTCCGTTAACAATAAAGTTTATAACAAAGATGGATTATATTACTCTATAGGTTTATAATGAACTATTTCACTATATTTCATGACATTAACTTAGTAGGCTACGAATTGATTTGAATTTTTCGTGTTGTCTCTTTGAGATGAATGTCTATAATCGTTCAATTCAGTGGTATTGGAATCCTTTTCTCTTGAATGATGACGTGAACTATTCAGTTTTGACCTTTCTGATTTCGAGTGTCTGTGATTTGAATGATTCAGCTTTGAAATTTTGTCATTAGCAAGTTTATGCTTCGAAGAATGCCTTTTGGGAGATCTATCTCTAGACCGATGCCTGTCTTTCGAACTATGTCTATCTTTCGAACTATGTCTATCTTTCGAACTATGTCTATTTGAGTCTTTTGCGGCCTGGTATTTCTTTAACTGTTCATTTTTTATCCTTAATAGAGGATCATTCTCAATATTCTTGGGACCATTGTTAGAAGCGCTTATTGCTTCTTCAAACCTGCTTGTCTCTTGAGTGTCGATATACTTATTTCCGCTAAGCATATTTTCGACTTTTCTCTTACCTAACAAGAACTCATCATCCATGTCATTAAACTCGCTGTTTGATTTATTTTTCGACTTCGAATCATCATACATCCAGTTAAGGTTATTGAGTTCCCTTTTGACTTCTATCGGAATATCTTTGGCATCACCGTATTGTAAGTTGATTAATTCTTGTTTTTCTTTTTCTTTTTTTAATTCTTCATTTTTTGCCTTAATCTTTAAATGTTCACTCAAAGCTTCTTGTTCCTGTTCCCAGAGCTTTTTCTGGTTTTTCATTAAGCCAGGATGCCATGACTTCTTTAAATTTAAATCTCCTGGCATGTTGATAAATTAAAGATATAAATATAAAATTTGTGATCTGTGGGCCCTTTTAAAACTTACAATACAAACTGCGAGAATGTGTGCTTACATTTAAATTCAAACTATAAAGGCTGTATTCCAGCTATCTTAATCGACTATATGCAATATAGACCATATATACACAGATGCCGATAGGAACCTAATATTTACTACATAATAATAAACGTTCACAATAATAGCGTTATCAAGTTAGAAACCATGAATCTTGATGTTCTTCTTTGGTAATTGTAACTGAGAAATCAAAAATTCACTTACCTTAACTCTTTGGTCACCTTGTAATTGAATAACCTCACCTAACTCTTCATCTTTGACGATGTTACCGTTACAAGCGAAATCTTTCTTTAAAACCTTCAAAATCTTCTTCAAGTCATATTCTTGTGGTAAACCTTGAACTGTAGTTAACGTTTTACGACCATTACGTTGTTGGATACGAATATGGATGTAGTTTGTTGGTTGAGCTTCAGAATCACCAGTATCGGCGAATGGATCTATATTTTGTTAGTATATGTGTCTTAGTGTTTTATATATTTATCATTCTTCCTATGCGTCATAGGCTCCATTTCATCACTAATAATACATACCAAAGGCGTTTAAGTTTTGGATAGTTGACATAAATAGGAAAAATCCGAGTTTTTCAGTAGTATATCTGTCTATTTGTCAAAATAACTAAGAGAAGAAAGCAATTAATTTTACAAAAAAAAATATTGTGTTCTTTTACTTAGATCTTTGTGACACTTTGACCTGAATGACGGTTACCCGCTTTTGATAAAGTCTTACACTTCCCTAAAGAGGTTTCCAAAGATAGCCTAGCCTACATGCTGTTTACTTATCTGTTTAAATATGTCATATATATAGATGAATAATATGTTAGGCAAGCTAGTTAACAATTTCCCCGACAAAAATCTTAACCAATTATTATTATTGATTGAGTTCAACACTTTTATCCACCTGCTGATGGCGATGTAGTTTCCACCAAGTTGTACGCTAAGAACAAGATCGAGTTGTATGACAAAATCCATACACAGATGGAAAATTTACTACCTTCGGGAGATATTGCCGATATATTTTAGTTACTAAGAATTACTACTAATTACTATAGAAGTATCAAAACTACGCTAAGGAACCCATTGGATCATAGAATGGCAAAACAGTGAAGTCTTTTCCTTTCCATACTTCATAGATTTGTTTTTCGACATAGTTTTTGTTCGTAACAATTTGATAAACGTATTCGTCAAACCACTTATCGGTCATCAAGAAGTATCCCTTATCACCAACCAGGTCACCCCAAGAGTTTTCAATTTTCCATCTAACTGGGTTACCGGTGATTGGATCCAAGTGAACGCCGGTAATGACCATTGCGTGAGTCATTTGGGACGAACCGGTTTTTAATCTCTCTGCTTTGCTAATCTTAAAAGAGGTTCCCAATGCTAAGGCATAATCATATGCGCCAACATCTAAGATACCGGTATCTCTATCATAGAATTTGGCTACATCTGAACCAAAAAATATAGGCTCGTTATTTTTCAACATCTTAATGGAGACCTTCTTAAGGGTCGCGATTTCTGTATTCACGTATTCGATTGGTTTACCACCGTGAACGTTGTTCAACCGGTCAACAGTATACAACTTGTTGTATGGGTTCCTTGGATCATGGATTAACGAAAAGTGATTCCCCACGTCAAATTTAACGTGCTCAGCATAAAACTTTTGTGGGGTAGTGTTGAAGTACTTATAGTTACCATCCTTGTCCTTGAACTCCCAAACAAACGAGTCAGTTGGCTTTGGTGGCGTTCCTATTGTCAAGGAAAGTATGTTGTAGATCTCTCTAATCATCGAATTCTTGACTAAATTGATATCTTTGTCAGCAGTCTTTTTAGATTTCAAGCTTCTTAAGATTAGGGCATACTCTCTTAGTTTTTCGGTAACAACGTAGTTTAACCGTGACGATTCTGTAGACTGTGCATTATCAGGGAAGAACTCGTAAGGAACCAATCCATACTTGTTGATGATATTAACTATCATGTCCCACTGGCCCCCATCACCAACAGGGTCATGGAGGAGAAACTGCACTAACCTGGAATCTAACGGCTCGTCGGCAGTATCAAGAATATTCTCTAGAAGAATATTCGCCTTCTCTAATTTGTCATAAAAGAACAAGTAACTCTGAGATAACTGAAACTTATCATCCTTCAAATTGTAATTCTCAATAACATGGGCACGTAGAACATTAGCTGTTGCAAAAATCCAACACCTACCTGACTTCTTCTGATTATTATTAAAAGATGGTGCCCCTATAGTTTTAACCTCAGTATTGAAGAAATGCTGGTTTCTAACCTTAGTTTTAGTATCTGAGCATCCAACAATATTGGCAATATCAAACTTGGCTAAGGAATTCTGTGCTAACTTATTCTTAGGCTCTGATAACAAAGCAGACTCCCATTGACCCAAGGAATCACAGGAAATTGGATTTGTGGCCTCGTCGTTTATATCAAGTAGCTTCAAACCTCTTGTTTCTTCTAAGTAACCTTCACCGTTTTCTGGCTCTGCTTGCAAATATTTCTCATTGAAAACCATTTCGGATTTCAATTTAGGGCTTATTTTCTCTTGCTTGGAAATCAGTTGACCCATTAATCTATAGTGTTTCTAAAGTAATTGGAATCAAGGGGTTTTATGAGACTGAGATTTAGGTTGTCGCAAAAATAGAGAACCGCTTATCGGTGTGGCTTCTAGCTTAAGAAATTTCAACCCCGATTGGTAATTCGTCCTATTATCCTTTTGCCCTATAAATAAATCACACATCTGAGCCTCTTAGCATTCAACATCTGGGCTCACCCCTCAGATTCTATTTTTGTTTATGGATCGATAAGTTGTTGTACAGACCTGTTTATGTAATCCTAATATTCTACCATAGGTGTATAAATTATCCACTTTATGAAATAAATGATGTCGTGCCTGCAGTAAGCCTAGATAATGTCATATGCTTAAGTTATTTGAACTATTTTCAACTCTAGACTCAGTTAATTGTGTTTTAAGTTCAAAACAATGTAAAGAGGGATCCCTTTTGGGCCACTCACATGTTGGTGAGAGGGGCTTCATTACAGTCAAACGCTGAAGGTAAGGAATTTAAACAAGTACCTAAGGATAAAGAGGCAGCTAAGGTAGAGGAGCTAGATAAGAAAATTGGCTGGCTGAAAGTTAGGTACGTTAATTGCAACAATAAAACAGATAGTCGCGGAAAAGACTAATATTGCAACGATAAAGCCATTCAATCCAATTTTTGTGGTTGGATATCTTAAAATATTATTTTTTGATATTCTCTTTTTATGAATTTTGATACCCATTTTTTTGATCTAAAATAAAAGCTACTTCTACATTATCTAGACAAACTGTCTCGTACATTATATCTTTTATCTAAGCTCGTCGTATTGGTATCGTTGCGATCTACACATATTGATGTTTCATTCATAGATTGGTTACCTTATAATTATCAAAATCGATAGTTAGATGCGATGCTAAGATCTGTTTGTCTTCCACATCAAATAATCGTCCAGAACGCAAGAACAAATAGAATACAATAAGAGAAATAATTATATTAAAGGTAGAGGCAACATAATTGACAGATGCTCAATAAAATTCTTCTATATGGTTCTTCAATATACATGGAATATGAAAATATAATAAAGAAAATAAATAAAATTTAATTGTTCAGTAATTTGTTTTCTTATGTAGTAGAATATTAGGATCATAAATAGGTGAAAACAGTTTGACTATTATCGTAAATCACTACAAACAATAGTGTCACAAGATAGGACCGCGTGCATGACATGCGCTTGACAAGATAAGGCAGATCTAAAATAAGAATAAAAGCCACCATGCTTGTGTTATAGTTGAGATTAAACTACAAGCTTGCTGACCTATCTACATCAACATATCCTTGACCAGCAAAATATGATAATATCAGGTTTATTTCACCCATATGGTAATTGTGAGTTTCGAATGAGGGGTATTTCTGTAAATAATATAACCATGCAACGATTCTCAGTGAATATACTTTTCTTGTAGTGCCTCGAACGTATTATACCAATTTGTGTGTTAAAGCATTGATAGCAGTGAGTAGCGACCTCCTATTACGACGAAGCTATGAATGGATGCTTTCGCTAGCTATTTTGGTTGCTCTATTTATATCAATGACAAACAGCATGAAACATTAATAAAGTGCCCATGTAGTGACGCCAATGAGTACATAGACTAGTGCAATTGTAACGCCTAAAGATATGGCTACATACTTACTATTTAGTCTATATGCACATAAAGGAACTAAATGCGGTGAGCAGACGATAGTGGTTTCAGTCATACTTTTGTTATATATTTATAGTTCTTTTTAATGACAGTAACTCGGAATATCGTTTTTTTGACCTTTATTACGACCGATAAGCTTTTTATTATGGAAAGTTTCTCTTACATTCTGTTTTATTCGCTTAAGTTATACCTAATTCCGTCCGCATTATCAGGAGCTACTTTTGCAGATCACCTACAAAACATGCTACGTTTGAATAATCTTAGCTGCTAGATATTTCTCTAAAACTATGTCAATCACTCCGTCCTTACTTCAATAAGAACCATTCTTCAGGAAAAAATGGACATGAACTTCGCACCTAGGAAGCCTTTCAGGCCAAGGTTTAATTAACAGACTTAACTCAAAGCAAAATAAGCAAACGTCACGGACTAAATGTACATCATAAACAATAAGGCATACAGAGCTAACCATAATCTAGCATGCTACACAAAATATTTAATCATATAGTATATAAAATAGTAGTTACCTAATATTGATATTAGCGCAATTTGATACTATATTTAATAATAGCGTGGTATGAGTATTTAAATGATGTCAAAAAAACGCTTGTAGAAGCATATATATAATTTAAGTAAGGTAAAATGACTTTAAATACATATAGCTGGTTTATTCTTTCGCTATTTAAGCAGTAATTGCATGCCCCAGAATACTTTTGGCAGTACATTACATCATAACATATTCAATTACATTGCAGAATTATTTTAGTAGATAACTTAGACAGTGGTTATACATACATAATTTTTTTCAGAGTTAAGGTGCGTCGCACTTAAGCTATAACTAATAAAATAAACGAATAGCTATTCAATAATTACAAATCACAAGAAATAACTAAACTAGCCATAAGGTACGAGCGATATTAATAACAACGACTCAATATATACACTAGACTAGATACAATGTCCTTTTTGTTGGTTGAAAACAAGAAGGTAATCACTATCACATGCATGTGATTCTTCTAAAATGCAACCAACAAAAGTCATGTACACCAGTATAAAGAGTTTATAAAGTTACACACTTGGTTCTAAATGTCTGAAAGCTGACGCTGTAGCATGTAGGCATAATCAATACAATACTGTGGTGAACCTGATAAACGATGCTTTGATTCGGAGTGAAAAATAGTTAGATTATGACCATGCAATAACATAATCAAAATTGCTTATATAATCAGATTATGGGAATTGTCAGAAAAAAATAGACAAATGATTGTATTTAAGAGTATTAAAGTAATTAATTGTTTTTATTCAATTACATTTTCCAACCAATGTCTGATATAGTTAAGAAGAAGGAAGACATCAAGAATTCTTCGATTGATACGAAGGATGCGAAAGATGTGACTGCTAAGGACCCAAAAGAAAAGGCAACATCCCTGACGGTGACCCACGAACATGAAAAGAAAAAGCAAGCATTTGTTACGAGGACTATATGGACAATTGTAATGATAGCATTTTTCTTCACGGTTTTGTTGTCAGGACATCTTGCTTTGATTAGTCTTGTTTTTATCTTTCAAGCGTTAACTTTCAGGGAGATCATAAGTTTAACTGCTGAACCAGCTAGAGATAAAAAATTGCCATTCAACAAATTGTTGAACTGGTATTTTCTTTTTGCTACCATCTACTACTTGGATAGCGAAAGTTTTTTTAACTTTTTCCAGGAATCAATTTATGACAACAAGGTCTTATCATTATTAGCAATTCATCATAAAATTATTTCATATACGTTCTACATTGCAGGATTCATTTTCTTTGTTGCGACATTACAGAAAGGCTACTACAAGTTTCAGTTTGCTCAATTGTGTATGACACATACGACTTTGATATTAGTGGTTTTCCAAAGTCATCTTATTATTGATAATATTTTGAATGGATTAATTTGGTTTTTCTTGCCGGTAGGATTAGTTATTGTTAATGATATTTTTGCTTATCTTTGTGGGATTACCTTCGGTAGAACTCAATTGATTGCGATTTCTCCGAAGAAGACTGTTGAAGGCTTTGTCGGTGCCTGGATATGTACTGGTCTCTTTGCATTACTTTTCGCATTCTTTTTATCGAAGTCCAGTTATTTAATCTGCCCAGCTACAAACTTGACTACAAATATCTTTAACTATCCAAGATGTGATCCAAACCCTGTTTTCATTTCTCAAATTTATCAATTACCTGCCAATTTGGTCGATATTTTCCATTTTGAAACTATTTCATTGAAACCAATTTATATTCACGCATTAAACTTTGCTACGTTTGCTTCATTAATTGCCCCATTCGGAGGATTTTTTGCCAGTGGTTTAAAAAGAGCTTTCGGTATTAAGGATTTTGGTGATACTATTCCAGGTCATGGGGGTATTACAGACAGATTAGATTGCCAATTTTTTATGGGATCCTTTTCTTACTTGTACATTCAAACCTTTGTTTCTATCAGCCACGTCAATATTGGTAACTTACTTCAACTAGCCATTATGAATTTGTCTATCCCTCAAGTAGTTCAATTGGTGAAGTCCTTGTTGAAGTATTTAAATAATTCTGGTGTTATTGATGATAATAATTTAGCAAAGATTTTCGAAATATTAGACGTTACTCTTTAAAATTAAGGAAATATTCCATTTCCTTCTAATCGAAGTAAATAATTATTTTGTGATGAAACTCTTTTGTATAGTTTACAATATAAATAATATAAATAATTAATATAACTCATCGAACTCTAAGATGTACCAAAATTCCTTATTTTAGTTTCAATATTCTTCAAATTGTTAGAATCAAAACCTTCCAGATCTTAATTATTCGGAATATTCGTTATACGTATTTCTTACAAGGATGTATCAAAAGCTTACAACAAGTCTTTCACTCGCTGTAACCGCTCTAAACTATATAAAATGTAAAAATCTGGCTCAAGTTCCAGCATGGCTTTTCTTGTTAATTTCATGAAGCGCTGGATCGATTGTTTATTGTTTCTCACGAATCAAATAGGCTACCAATCATGGCGTAAAATTCAGTTGGTGCATACTAAAAATTTACATCTCTCTATTCCTCCAGCAAGAGTTCTTATAACAATAGATGCTGTGCCTGGCTTAACGTTCCATCCAGCGCGACATGTAAAATCAAATATCGAATCCGCTAGTACTGTATGTAACATTTTTTCAAGCTTCGATTCTTCTCAATTAGGCAATGCGACTAGCATCATTTCCCTGGCTGTTGCCTATTTCGGCCTAACCAGTCTTGAATTGTAGCTTGGATTTTGCAGTAATCTCTTGATTTGATCCCAAACTGCTATAAACCAGCATATTATACATGAATCTTGATCGATGAACTTTGGTATAAATATTTGTGTAAATAACCACTTGATCTGATCTGGATTCAACCTATCTTCTTATCATTACTTAGTCATTCTTTTGTCAAACTAACTAACTACATTCTTTTAAAATATGATAAGTTCTACCTACTTTCTTTCATTCTTTTTGCTTATACAAGTAATTTTTGGTGCTCCAGTTGCAAAATTAATTACAAGAGTTCATACTGCTGATGCTGTCACTAAAATGAACACTTACACAACAGGCACAACTACTGTCAATTTACCACCAGTTGAAATTTTTATTTCAAACGGTGTCACTTATACTTTCACTTTAAACAATGAAGCTGCTGCGGCTCCAACTACTATGACTTCCATTTATACAGATGATAGTGATAACAACAACAACAACAACAACGACGACGACGAAAATAATAATAGTACACCAGCTCAGACACCTGCTGCTACTACATCTCCTTCAACAAATAATGGAGAAAATGGTTCTCCTACTGCTGCAAATTCTCCTAATGATTACACTCCTGCTGCAACAGGTAATACTCAAGACAATACCCCAACTTCAACGAGCAGCCCACAAGGCAATGCACCAAGCTCAACAAACAGTCCAGATGACACTAAGCCATCTTCAACTAACGGAGCACAAACTACTACTTCTCAACAGAATACCATTTCTTCTTCAACGACAGATGAAGAAACAACTAGCTCCACAGAATCCACAACTTCAAGCTCAGACTCAACTTCTTCAGCTTCTTCAGGAAGTATTTCTGCACCATCTGCAATTGCATATTCCCCTTATACAGACGATGGAGGTTGTAAGGACACTTCTACTATTGAGTCAGATTTAGAATTAATTTCAAGTAAAGGAATCAACAAGATTAGAGTTTATGGTACCGACTGTGGATTATACGATACTATTATTCCAAAAGCTAAAGATTTGGACATGAAAATTAACCAAGGGTTTTGGATTTCAGATGCAGGTGTAGACTCAATTGATGACTCTGTTTCTGAATTTATTGAATGGGGCTCCAATAATGGATACGATGTTATCGATTTCATCACTGTGGGAAATGAAGCTATTAACTCGAACTTCTGTTCTGTTTCTGATTTAATTAGCAAGATTAAGAGCGTCAAATCGAAGTTACAAGATGCAGGGTATAATGGAAAAGTTACTACTTCAGAGCCACCTGCTATCTTTGTCGACAACCCATCCTTATGTAAGAATTCAAATATTGATTTCGTTGGTATTAATCCTCACTCTTATTTTAATACCGTTATTGGCGCTAATTTAGCAGGCTGGTATGTCACTAGTGAACAATCTTTAGTATCTAAGGCTTGTGATATGGATGTCGTCATTACTGAAACTGGTTACCCATCCAAGGGAAGTAGTAACGGAGATAACTACCCATCTGCCGAAAACCAAGAAATTGCTATCAAATCAATTATCGAAAAGACCAATGGTCAAGTTACAATTTTAAGTACATACAATGACATGTGGAAACATCCTGGACCACACGATATTGAACAATATTTTGGGGCTATCGATTTGTTCTCTTAATTTAATTGACTCTTGCATATATTCACTTCTTTCGACTAAACTTTGCATTAACTATTTTACAATAAATATAAATATAAATACAAATATAAATATAAATATAAATATAAATCTCATATGTGTTCTGTATCATTAGAATTCTATAATTTTCTTTGGGAAGAATTCATCTATTAATTCCATGTAATAAGGTTTTAATTCTTCGACGTCATAGCTTTGATCAATTTTAGAATACAAGTCATATCCGTTAAAAGCCTTAACAGCTTTGAGCATTTCCTCATCATGTTCATCCATTAAATAACTATAAGCGTATTCTTGATGCCAGGGGTAAAATGAATGATATCGTATCATGGCCAATGCTTCTGGAGGTAATGTAGAATTTAATTTGGCTACATGATACATGTATTCATCGTGGCCCCAACTTAGCATGACTTTGTCTAGTCCACATCCCTTAGAATAAATACCGTACTTTGTATTATATAATGGATTAAAAAAATCTGGATTCTTCTTGAAACTTTCAGGAAAGATAATTTTCTTCAGAAACTTACATCCAACTGGAAATGTATCCCCAACTACATCCCATTGACCTTTAGAATCAAAAAAATATAAAAGCTTACCCAAGTCATGTATTAACCCTACTAATTGAAACCAACGGGGTTTATTATCTTTTCTAATAGCCTCTGCTGTCTGTAATGCATGATCAATTTGGGACAACTCGGTATCTGGATCACTTTCATCTAATAACTTATTCAACCTCTCAAGACCCTCCCAAACAGTCATTCTTGCTCTACTCTTTGTTTTAAAATTGATACGTGCTTGAATATTATATGCTACCGTTTGTTTCTCGTGTTGCTCTTCATAAAATTGCTTAACTCTATCACAAGCTAATTCATATTGTCGAAACGCTTTGACATCTACTGATTTCAAGTTTTCAGATTGGGTCGACCATTCCTCTTCATTCTGTTCTCCTTCCTTCTTACTGTGCGATAAATTATTTTTTATATTACCCTTTAATTGATTAACGAGAGTAACATCATTGTCAACTTTTTCAAGGAGTGGACCGTCCCCCACTTTTGTAATCTTTTGAGATATTACATCCTTATTAACCTTTCCTGTGCTTTGTTTAATCAGCATATTTGCCAATAAGGTGCTTCAACAAATAGCTAATGTTTTACGTATTTGATTTTTTTTTAAAAAAATTTTGAGAATATTGTCGTGATAAGAAGTTAAGTTGCACCCATTAAAATTATTAATATTATTATTACTGAAATATACAAGTCTATATAATTCTGTTTCTAGTTTATTGTGATTCGTCCATGCTTTTCTTTACGTTATCTTCAGTTGACTCGTATTGACTATCGTTTTGAAACTCAAGAATTTCTTTAGGTTCAGGTCTGTCTAAAGCGACAAATGGTTTACCAGAAATTCTAGAGTACAAATATGCTACACCTATTCTTAAGGCAGCGACACAGAAACAGATTAGAAGACCTCCAAATGGAGCAATTACAAAGGCACCAAATGGGCCCCAATCAGCATCATCATAAATACCGTTCCAGACCAACAATAACTTTCCGCCTTCTTTTGCAGACCCATAATAAACAGTTCCAAAAATAAATACACCAAGCAAACCACCCAAACCACCAGACATGACATCTATTCCTCTCAAGAACCAAAAATAGGTATCACTTAATCCCAAAAAGATTACTGGGATAATAGCTGCAGATACTAAATCGGCTATCAAGTATATTTGTAAAATGTCATCTGCGACTTTGACTGCAAGCACAACAATAGGAACCATAATTAAAACCACTAAAACTCTAGTATAATTAATGTGTAACTTGTTACGGAAAAGATCATTAGATATGGTTGAAACCATTGCCGATTGTAATGAATCAAATGTACAAGTTGACAAAGATACAATAAATATTAAAATGAATGCAACTAACCAGCCTGGCATTTTAGATAACAAGATAAAAAATGCGTTGTAACCATTTTCATCTCCAACAACTAAATCCCCTGCCCAAACAGCTAAAAATCCTGTAGTACCAACTAAAGTACAAATTACAAACGTAACGAATGAAGCAATCGAACATCCAATCCATAAATCCTTATTAGTACGACTGGCAAAAGTTCTTAACCAGAAACCTGCCATAAAACAATCATTTGTTAATATAGCAACAAATAAAATATAAAGTAATTGCCAGCCTAATTTATTAGCTTTTAACAAACCAGACTCGCCAACTTTTGATTTATCAATATCGATGTAAGAGCCCATTCCAGCTGCACAAATGACAACTAATAATAAAACAAAGACCCCTTGAAAGTTATCAGTGACGAAACTTACTTTAAACCCACCAATAGAAGTATAAATGGATGTGACTACACATTCAACGATTACAGCAGCCAAAGCGTTTAATCCTGTCAAAGTCTCGATCGCAGATCTAATGGCAGAGAGCTCTCCAACCATAAATAAGAACATGGTTAAACAAGTGAAGAAAGATAAGTATAGAGCTGTAACGATACCAAATCTTTGCCTTACCCACTCAGTTAACACGAATCCATCTGGACACTTTCTTCTGATGATAGGCCCAAAGTATGCAAATCCTAAAATTGGAATAGATCCACAGAGAGTATATACCAACAAGCCGTGTAATCCAGATATATTACCAATTTCTGCATACGTTGTGAGAATACCACATCCCATAGCTGTATAATGTTAATAACTATCATCTTGTATGGTGTGTGCAATAACAACAAAACTTCCTCACGCAAGCACTAACTTGATCGAGTTCGAACGGTTTATTCTCAGTCCTTCCATTTCATTAAACTTAGACACAATGACATGGAAAGACACCCGCTAGTCTTATTGTTAAGAGACATATTTTACGTGAATTAACAGAATCCGAATAAAATTAATTGGTTTTTAAAGATTTTTCACCCCCATTAGTTGTTACTTGACAAAAGAACTCTATGCTACTATCACATACAGCTGTTAAAAATGTTACATACCTGAAGCAATAAAATTTAAAGCTAACGGAAGTCCTCGCTGCGTCCCATTATAAGATAAGAATGTATTTGCTTTAGTATATTTCCAAGCGATGAATAGACCTGTAGCTAAAAGGAAAGCATAAGTTAAATAGATAATGGCATTATTACCTTGAGATGATAATTGTGCCATATCGACTGTCTATCTTCTTATGTGAGTTATAAAGTATAAAGATTTTTCAATCATTGATTAATTGCAAACAAAAACCTTATTAGCGATAATTTAAAATGCGCTTAAGCCGTGCAATCTGCGTATGCGCTTAGAAGTAAAAGGAAACTCGAGTGTTGATTGAGAAATTTTGAAAAAAAAACAATTGCTCCACGGCAGGTTCGAACTGTCGACCTTCAGATGACACAATTATACAATTATGAGACTGACGCTCTGCCAACTGAGCTAGTGAAGCAATATGAGATTTTTTAATATTACAAGACTTTTTGAAGGCTTCTTAAAGAAATTTAGTAACCTGTAGTAATTTGGAATAAATATGGTGAATATATTAAATTCCAAGCCTTATGTAGAGCATTATTCGCGTTAACATTACTTGTTTAAAATAGTCAAGGGATACAATGCACAAAAACAGTGTAATTGGGCAAACCAACGAATTCTAATAATTCATGTATGTATTTACCAAAGTAGAGAGGCTTAGTACATGATTCCCTACTATACATAAACTGTAGGCAGGGGTAAACCATAATTAGCCTATCATATCATATTAGCATAAATTTTGGATTATCTATTTTGATGTGATGCTTGTTAACATGATTGGCCAATATTACACAAAAGATTCGCTTATCAGTTGATTTGAGATCGTAATTCTGACTCAACCTACTTATTTAAATTTGATACTTCATTTATTGACAATACATTGCCGTTTACATCAACCTAACTTTTAATACATATAGATGTACTCGTTTCATACGCTGAAGAAACTTCGTTTCACTCAGTGTGCTTGCGCAATTATTTGGTCCTTATTAGCGGCTGGTCCTATATTTGGATTTGCTGCATTAAAACCGATATTAATACTTGAAAAGGTATACGAGAAGGAATGTGACATATCTATAAATTCCACTAGTTATTTGAACAACTTTGCATTAGATCCAAATACATTCGGGTCTCTAACTAGCCATTTAATTTCTGAAATGAGTTTATCGAGCAACGAGAAGAGTCCTGTTGCTAAATGTTCTGCACAAGATCTTAAATTGAATATGATGTTCACAATTGGGGCAGTAATGACTAATGCATCCGCTTATTTTATCGGGAGAATACTAGACAAGTATGGTCCAAAAGTATGTGGCTTTATCGGGGCCGTGTTATTATACTTCGCATGTTTTGTCTTCATTTTTGCTAAACAAATTGAAGCCCTTAATTCATCTTACTTCGATCCATATATGATAGGATATACAGCCTTAGCATTAGGTGGGCCATCGACTTATATGTCATCGTTTCATTTATCCAACACATTTCCAGAGAGAAGCGGAACAATATTGGCA
>NW_015385553.1:0-30876 GCF_001447935.2 Debaryomyces fabryi
AGACAAAAAGTTTACTGGGAAATTTAATGAAATGGATCAAAAGTTTACAAGGCAAATTAATGAAATAGACAAAAAGTTTACTGGGAAATTTAATGAAATGGATCAAAAGTTTACTGGAAAATTTGATGAAATGGATCAAAAGTTTACTGGAGTGGAAAAGCTCATTGTGAGTGAACGGAACAGGTCTAAGAATAAACTATTGGCAGATGGAGGTGATTTGTACTCGCCAAATGCTTATCTACCTATTTTTAATGATTGTGGAGAAAGCCCCGGTGATAGAGGCCTTGAACCATTAACATCGCTAACTCAAATTGATAGGATGAATGGAATATTGATTGATAATTATTTGACTTTTTATCAAATAGGTACCAGTCGTCTAGTTTCGGAAAAAAAAGCTAGGCTAATGGAATATATTGGAATTCATGAAAGGGTTGTTGTGAATTCAGTACGTGGTATGTCGCCTGTCTGAAAAAGGTATTTTATCTGCCATATCTTATCAGTGATCTATGGATGCTGTGATTATTTAATTTATATTGAATACTTATATAAGACCCATATATCATAGTCAAAGCGATATCCATGTAGACAGGAACTTTCAGGTACAATCATGCGTCTTCCAATCTTCCAATATGTGGCTCAAATAATATTTGTGTATGCTTCTATATTAGTTTATTCAGCATTAACTGTTTTAGATGGAATTTTTGATAATGAAAATATTAATGGTAAATAGCATTAAACCAATTAATTTGAATTATGCTAATATAACACCAGTAAATTTATTCTGCAAGTTGCAAAATCATTCCCCTAGCTTGTGTATCTCATTCGATTAGTATCGAGCCCTCTTTATTATTTCATATATAAGAAATTGTATAAATACAGACGTCTGTCTTGATTCTAGTGTAAATAATACAACGTTTTATTATTTTACTATAAATTTATCAAAAATTTATTTATATATTATATAGATTATCAAAATCAATATCTGTGTCGAATCTTATTTTTGAATCCTTTCCATCAATGTTTGATCCGAAATGAACATTTTTATCTAAATCTAATAATGGCAGTCCATAATTATGTGTATCTTGTTGCTTCTGCTGATTTCGAAATTCTCGACGCTGATCATATAACTGGGTATCATTTGATTGTTGCTGATATTGCACTTGTAAAGCTGCAAGATTTGAAGAGCTCAATGTTGGAAGTAATGATGTTGGAGATAATCCAATACCCATAGTCATTTGTGTATACGGCGAGAATAACTTATTAGTCGCCATGTTAGAATGAGGTAGAGTATTAACAACATCGCTAATATTACTGGTATCATTATCATTACCATTATCATTACTACTGTTAGACGATGCTACTCTAGAAGAAGCATCATCATCAACTTCTGTTATATAAGCTGTGGGAAATTTAGCGATGGCTTTGTCACTTATAATTGTATCGATCTTGTTATATAGATCGACGGGTAATAGAATATCTTTCTTAAATTTACCCACCAATTGAAATATTGCCCCCAATGCATCATAAGAATTATAAGTATCATATTTATATACTGCAGACTCTGAGACTGAATCTGCTAATGCATTGGCTATTTCTAAAAGCTTAACACACACACCTGATCCATTAGACTCAAATGCAAACAGAGATAAATTTTCAGTTGACTTTAAGAATTCTTTAGCAATATGTAATGGGAATTGAGGATTCAAACAGTGATATTCATCAGAGTCTCTAATTAAAAGTTCATTTTGATTAGCTATGTGCCAGCCTAAAGCCCTCATCCAATGCTGCGATAATATAATATTCAATTTTTGGGTATCTGGAATTAGTGGTGAGATTGTCACATTTTGCAAATTGTTCTGTACATTTACTATCCAATTTTGAGTTGGTGGGTTGCTTAATTGGAACAAAGATTTTTGGAATAGCTTTAGATTTGACGAATTTGAGTTCTCCTCTGCTAACTTGTCAAAGAAGGATTTATCCGGAATGGAGAATATTCGAACTAGTTCGGTAAAACCACTAAGGATTTCTGGATATTCTTCGTCCTCCAATGCAGGAAATGGAATAGATGGAGTAAGTAAAACTGGGATATTTTCCTCAATACATAAAAATCTTTCTGTTATCATCAACAAGTAGTAGATCTTCTTCATTCTATGGACAGATGCTGGAGTTTGATTGAAGTATGTTTTAGGGTTATGAAGTCCTAGAATTTGAGCAAAAGTTAATGTCTCCCTCAAATATGTAATAGCGACAGATTTATGTCCACTGACATTTACGAAGTAATCATAAAGAAAGAAGGACGATAGAAGTATATCTATGGTGGGGTTAAGCCTGTAATTTATACGTGCACGGAACCTCATAGCTTCATCTGCAAATTCTTTGGCTTCGATTCCAGTAGGCATGTCTCTAACATGAAGAGTATCGGATAAAAACGTGAGTTGCATAGCAATATCAGCACATACTGAACATGCCAATACATATGCTGTGTCACTCTCTAGATTCAGTTGAGGATCTTCTTCACCCTCTTTTTGAACGATCTTAACCACAATGTGTGCAACTGACAAGACCGGCCATACTCCATAATACCAAGTCTGATAAAACTGAAGGTATGGTAACAATCTATCTACCGTGAATATTTTATCATTTGGTGTTTTGAAAACCGTGGTGTGAAATATAGGATCAGCTTTACCATTCTCCATATTCAATCTTTGAATTGTCTCTTTTGTCTTTTTATGAATTTGTTTCGGGCCACATTTTTTCTTGACTCTGATGTTGGTACAAGAAACATTGTGCTTTATACATTGAGAACAAGGTTTCTGACGGTTGCAGCGTACTTTCCTTAAGGCACACCCATCGCAAGGACGTAAATGCATTTCACTGAAACATGAAATTCCCAAGTCTTCTTCTAGTGAGTTTGGTTTGGGTGAAGTCATCCTAGGGATCCGTATATGGCTTTTAGTGACCACTCTATGACTAATTTATGGAGTATTATTTTGATTCCGATGTGGGGGATTTGTGTAATAAACTTAAGCCCCCAAAAAAATCCGAACTAAACAGCTTATCTCTTCTGTTGTAGACTATAGCTTTTCAGCAGAGCATTTATAGACCAAAATAGAATGGAGTACACTGAAGGTCGCATTATTATAGAGATATAATCATTTAGAGCATAGAAACTTAAGACTTTTGTATATTATTTCCTGGAGAAATTTGTTGATGATCAAAATCGCTTATTAAATTTTCAGAATGTTTTCCACGTTAGATGCAAGTTCATTTAGCGAATTAAATAATATTAAAGCAGATAATACGGCAAGCAAGGATCATGTGAAGCATAGACAAATTCAAATGAAGAGTTTTGTCGATGGATCCAATGTCAGATCGAAAACTGGATGCGTATGCTGTCGTCGAAGAAAGTAAGTACATGTTTGATGCTAGACATACTAAGAGGGCTTTACTAACTATTCAAGGAAAAAATGTGATGAAGTACATCCTATATGCGGATCTTGTAAATTGAGAGGAGAAGAATGTTCTTGGTTAATTAAGAAATATGAGTCGGTGAACTATGAAAAGAAAGTGAAGAAGATGAGCAGAGCTTCGAGAAGAACGATTCCAGAGGTTGAAGCCAATACTATTCTTGAGCCAAAAAAAGATGATGTGATAGACATTGTGAGTACAACGAACATTCCACTACTGGCAGACACAAATTTGTCACCGTTTTTCAAAGCTGTACTAGGTCCAACTGAAGAATTAAGCCCAATACGGCTAGGTGAAGTTGAAGATGTACCTAGCAGTGTAATGTCATATAACGAGACGAATGATTTTGGCTTTTCCGAATTTTCGAATATACTACTTACTCCTTCATCCACATTTAGTTTGTATTTGGATGAACCAGGGTTACGTCTTTTGAACTTCTTTGAGAATAAGGTAGCAAAAATCTTATGTATAAGTCCCGAATCTTCCAATTATTTTTTGAAGACCTTTTTTTCAGTAGCAATGACTGAAGAAAGTATAATGCATGCATTGGCAGCATGGGGAGGAGTGTTTTCAGAAGGCCCATCTAGTGAATTGGTCAACTATCATATGTCGCAAGCTACTAAAATAGTACACGAAAAGCATTTGACCAATTCTAAACTGGACAAGTATGGATATTACGTAGCCGTTTGTTACTTTTTAATAGCAATTGGTGTGGAGATATCTTCTGGGGATGTTTCCAAATGGTATAATCATTTCAATGCATGTACAGAATTGCTTCGGTCATATGGCGGGTTAGCAAAATTTCTCAAAGATTTTAATTATTCAAATGATGTGAAATGGCTAATTGCAAGCTTTCAATTTCATGATATTATGTCGTCCGTAACTCTTTCAAGCGGAACGTCTTGCTCCATGAAGAATTATAATAACTTGTTTAAAAATTATAATTTACTTGACATTGGTGATTATGGAATTGATCCATATCAAGGATGCATGCAACCCATATATTTAATACTAGGTGAAATTATGAATTCCTATGTCGAATTGAAGGAAGAAAGAAAAAACCTTAAAGCCAATATTCTACACTTATCACTTGAAGACCCTAATTCTTCTGAAATAGATGGACTCATGCAACAGCGAATTGAGCATTACCAGCTTGTAAGTAACCAATACGATGAATTGTTGAATAAGGTTCAACTTGCATGCCCTAATGAAAAACAAATATCGCTGATAAAAAATAATAAAGAAGAATTAGATTTGCATTTAACCCTATTTGAGCTTTACCGTCTTACATGTCAAATGTATTTGCTACTCTACATAAAGCAAACGCAACCTTCTTCTAGTGAAGTTCAAATGTTACTATTAACTTCATTCACATATATTAGTACTTTAGTAGAGTCGCCGATGACAGCTTCATTATCTATGCTGTTATTAATCTGCGGCATATCATGTTGCAACCAATCCGACAGAAACTATATTAGAGCGAAATTCACTAAAATTTATAACAAACATAAGGCTGGAAATGTGAGAAGGGTCTGGGACATCGTTGAGGAAAGCTGGCATAGAAATCCAGATGGTAACATTTGTATTGATTGGGTGGAAATTTGCGAAGAATACGACTGGAAATTACCAGTTTGTTAAAGAGTAGAAACTAATTGTATACTATATCACAAATTGTATTTATTACCAAATTTAGTATAAATTCATACCATTAACCACCACCGTGTCTTCTTGATGCTCTTCTTCTTTCCATTCTGATCTCTTCACGTCTTTTAAAAACATAAGACATACATATTATTATTAACTCATGGATACTCACAGAATTAGCACTTTCAAGATCTAAGGGTGCTTCACTTCTTTCAATATGCAACAAAAGCTTAGCCGTTTCTTGAAATGAAGAAATCATATATTTTTCTTTTAAATGAATTAACTCGCCGAATTTGAGCAGCGATAAATAATCCTCTTTAACCCTTTTGGAGGAGAACTTAAAGAAATCCCCAACTGAGCTATACACTAATGGGTTCTTATTGTCCAACTTTTGCTTACTAACATCCATATTGTCAATCATGGAAGTTTGATTCTCATCCAAAGAATATAAAGAATACGTGAAATTCAGCAAAATCCGATGGTACTCGGAATGAACCCACCTATACCTCTTATTACTACCTCCATATTTAGTAACATCCGCAATTGGCAATTTATTATGGAAGAAAATAGAAAACTCAATTATCTCAGACGGCTTATCAGGTTTGGGCAGAATTGAAAATATGTATTGTGAGTAATGAGTGCCGGCCTTCTTACGAACCGTACAGAATTTATACCTATCACGTTTCTTATCAAATATTCTACCTGAGTTTGGTGGTGGGGGAAGACATTTGTATATAGTAGCAAATTTACCATTTCCAAAGCTATGAATCCAACTAAATACCGCTTCCATTAAAGGCATTCCAATTCCGTTCTGTTGTAGATCTAAAACATATCTAAAATTATCAGAATCTGCAGGAACATTCTTGAATGACTTATATTTGGTAGCTGCATCACTAGATGGAAATACAAGAACGTCAGTGGACCATTGCAGATTGCAAAATATAAATTCCCTTTGAATAAAGTCAGAGCCTTCCAGAAACCCAACTTCATGCTTATATGCCGGAAGATCAGAACCCTTGACATCGCCAGGACCAGTAGGACTTTTGATATCATCAGGATAAGCTTGATCATCTTTCGATGGCTCGTATGGAGGAAGTGACATTTTGGAACGTAGTTCTCCTTATATAAAAAGTTACTTATTGACAATATTTATATCAATTAATCAGCCGCGTGAGATTTTATAGCCCCTGAACTGCATTTGAAATACAATAAGAACCCTTTCGCCAATCACCGTAAGTGCCGGATGGGTGTGGGATAGTGCAAACTTCAATTGGATGCTAACAATAACAAGAATAATAACAATTAAAATGATTGATCGTGTGCACTAATAATAATAATTGCAAATATTTTTTGACGTACTAGTAAAAAAATAGAAGCTCATGGCTGCAGCAAGCGGCATGAAGACAGAACAAATGTATGCACCAGAAGTCTAACAGAATTGCTAGGCAGCTCAAGGAATAGAGTTAAGACCAGTCTTGTAGTTCATCTGAACTGTGAATATGACTGGAGAGATAGCGAAATACATCGTTTTATGTTGCGATCGATTTAACAAATTGCAAAATGAACCCACCCTTGTAATTATGTTCTCTAAAGAAAGCACAATTTAATATATTAAGAATGTCATATTTATATAGAGATAAAATTAACCATTATGTTGAAAACTTGTTCATATAAAACAGAATTGAGGCATGAATAATCTTTGAGTATATCTTGTAATCATCTGGGTTCTGAGGAGCATAGATCAATATATTAGTTTCATCGTGCTGCCTAAAAAATTCAGGAAGGGGATGCAATTCTCCCCATTTATTTTTAACAACCGTAGATGCATCTGCCCGACTCAATGAAATATGGAAAGATCCATCTTTAGTATGTCTATGAATAATCTCTTTTTCTTGGTAAGAGGTTTTTAGAAAAAGAGCAGGAAGGCTATTTTCAACTTCGGAAATACCAATAAAACAATTGGAATTTTCTGTAAAGATATTAAAAAATTTGTTAAAATCAGAATCGACGTCGTCTTCCAATCCTATATCGTAAGCAGTTTGGCTTACCTGTCGATGTGGAATACACCATCTAGCAATATCTGGCTCGCCGTAACTCCTAATTGGCAAATCTTCCAAATATCGCTCACTATCTTCGATTTTTAGATTCAGGAGATCTCTACGGTCTCTGGAAAAGATCAATGTTGCCACTAAAGAGAATAAGTAGCCTAACAAGTTAGGAGGAGGGCCACCTGGAACTTCGATTTCCAACCATTCACGATAGTCATTGCTTTGCGACATACATACGATGCTGACTCCTAATACTGTCAATGGAACGAATAACTTTTTCACAAGATTCTTTAGGGTCATTCTGCTGTCAAAAACGCTTGAAATTCCTTCCAGTAACCCTGATAATGAATACATATATATGGGCCGCACAAAATATGTCAAAATGAGATATATTTATAAATTTACATACATTAGTAAGACTCACACTAAGTCCTTGCCATACATATGAGCACCAACAAAATAATTATATCCCTTAAGAATAGCAACATTTTTAACGTATCCAATTCTTTCAAAGCCTAATGAATCCCATATTTTTAAGCTCGCTACGTTGGTTTCGAAAACAAGATTAAACACAGAGTAAATATACCCCAATCTTGGGGCCCAATCTAAATACTTAGAGCCCAATTCCTTGCCAATTCCCAATCCTCTCTTGTTGTGGTTGACAATGAACCCAGCATTACATACATGAGAGCATCTGCCAATATAATTTGGTTTCACGTAGAAATTACCCAAGAAAACTGACTTCCAATATGATTCTGGCAAATCTTTCTCACCCAACGTGTCCCATTCTCCTTCAAGCAAAACAGCTACAAATGCACTAAACCAGTATTGAACGAAATCCTCAAAATCCATAATTTGGTGATGGGGATACGTGATTCCCTCTTCAATTACATAGTTGAATTCTTTTTGCAATACAATTAATAAGTTCTTTGGAACATTACTGGCCTGATGCACCGGAAATAAAGTAACAACTTTCAGGTCATCTTTCTCCAACCTAAACTTGAGTGGCTCAGTAATTCTACCCATGGCTTCAACCCTACCATTGGCAAATGGTAAATCTTGTAAATATTCAAATTTGGCTTTCTCAACTGTCATGTTCTCATAAACTAAAATATATCAACTTCTTAACTATTTTCAAACTGCTCTCTCTAATATTAAAGTTGAAACAGAGTCTGAGTCTAATTAATTGTCTTTATGTCAAAAAAAAGTAGGCATATCTCTTCACTTATAGATACTTCGGGTACATGTACCCGGATAACGAATAAAAAAATGCGGAGGGGGGAGATTTTGATGTAGCCTTCGGTAATCAAAAAATAGTAAATTATCATGAAAAAGAGAAGATCAGTGAGAGTAAGAGAGAAAATTCCATTAAATGAACGAAAGAGGGCCCCAGTAGCGTATGTTTGACTTTGTTTTGGTTTTATGTTATTTACTATTAAAATACCACTTGACTTTGATATACTAACAATTTACGAAATAGATGCGAGAACTGTCGAAGTAGTAAATCAAAGTGTACAGGTGGATATCCCTGTAATAAATGTACGAAAGGCAACATTGAATGCAAGATAGTGTCTATCCCTAAAGGTGTAGTTTCACTGAAAAACATAAAGTACGTATCATATGATCTTGTTATGTAAGATCTAAAAGTTCAACAGATTTACTAACTGTAGGAAGTGAATTGAATAAGACATTGAAGGATTACAATTGTAAGCTTGAACGCATGCTTCGCTTCTTACGTCCAGAAATATCGTTGGAATACTTGCGGAACAATGTTGATTTAGTTGAGCGATCTTTCTACTCAGATAGTGATAAATTAGGTCAACCTGATGATTCAAAGGATCGGATAACATCTCGGGAACAGACATTTTGCAATGATAAGAGGTTCGAATCGAATAATCGAAAACATATAAATTCATTGTTTGTGTCAACTGCAGACAGCATTTTCTTAAAATTCCTCCAAGAGTCACAGAATCCTAAAGATTTCGATAACTCCTTACTTAATTTTAAAGAACAAGAACAATTCGAAGAGCTTATTTCGGATGAAATGATAGAGAATGCATTATCATATCTACCTTCAGATTCGGAAGTAATATCCCTAGTGGAGTTATTTTTGAAGGTATGTGAAACTAATTATTGTTACATACATCCACATAACTTTGAAATAGTGCTTGATACCTTTCTTCAAGAGAAAGCTAAGAAGCACATGAAATTTTTAAAGCAAAATTGGATCTTTATGATAATTTTGTTTGGCGTACTTGCGATCTCTTCTGGGTACGACTATATTGGCGAGGGCCGATCATTACCTTCTGTCACGAATTCTATGCTTGGGTTAGATGATCCAGGTAAAGTATACTATAAAGCTTCGTTGCCATTTGTAGGTTTTTTGCTTAAAAGTAACAGCATATATTCTGTTCAAGCATTGCTTCTATTAGGATTGTTCGTTGTGACCGATGAAAATACAAATGTAAATTCTACTATACACCACGGTTATCTTTATGTATATTTGTCTGTTGAAAAAGCGATAATTAACAAACTTCACATTAACGATCCCAACATTGACCCCGTTAATAGAGAATTTATGTCACGGCTATGGTGGAGTTGTTATTGTTTAGAAAGACGGTATGGCATTAACTTAGGAAAACCAGAAATAATAAAAAGAGTTGAAATAACGGCTCATTTACCTCAACCATGCACATCTTTAAATAAAAGAGATGGCACTTCAAATTACTTGAACCAACGAGCATTGATAGAGCTAACTTTTATTTTCAGTGAAATTTCAGGCTTGATCTATGAAAGGTGCAAGAATAATGAAAGATGTGATGACTATGTGAGTTTGGACTTGAGAATAGTTAAAAACTTATTGAGTGAACTAGAGAAGTGGAGTATGAAATATTCAGCTATTATGTGTAATATCAATCTGCTAGACCCCAATTCCAATCTCTATAGGGCGCATGTTCACCTATCATTACATTATCTATTAGCCAAATTATACGTTGGTAAACCATTCTTATTGTACAAAGTTGAAAACTATCACTCTAATTCTCACTTAGATTCTACCGAATCCCACTTTATTGACTATTTAACTTCGGTTTGTGTTGATTCAGCGTTTAAAATAATTCAACTACTATGTATATTAAACAAATATTCCAAATTGGGGATATATTCTGCTACTGATCTTAACTTTTGCAACTTGAGTATGTTTGTAATAGTTTTATGGTTGAAAATTGATAAGTCAAGTTCTACCGTGTTATTTTTAAAAGACGGATTAAAAATATTAAAAACACTATCTATGGGATGTGCTAGTGCAAAAATAACCTTTTCTAGACTTTCTAAATTAGAACTCTTACTTTCAAGAGCTTGTGAGATTGACAAGGACGCAGAAATACAAGAAATACCCGATGATATGAAAGTTAAAGAGCTTGATATTTCACAATTTCCAGATAGTGAAATTGAATTCAAAAATTCTAGTTTCTATAATGAAGGTATGGAATCTAAGAAACTACCGTACAATATGAAAATACACCATGATCAAACTACATATGATAATCCTTCATTTAGTTACAATGCCAAAAGCAATGAAGGAATTATGAATATTGATGCGGTCGGTTTATCACCACAAGAGCATTCAGATACTAATAACTATTTCGAAGATTGGACAAAGGATATCGATTACCTCAGCTTTAACTTTCCTTTGGATAATTCGAATAATCTAGATTGATAGGGTCCCAATTTATAAACAGATTTAGTGTTAGAGTCTACCAGATATGAAAGATACATTCGAAGGGAAGTACTTGTATTAAATTTTTTCGCATGATATTTGTTACCTATATCTATTGTTGAATAGTTTTGATATCACATAACTGAAATGCAAGATAGTCTTATCAAAATTTCAGCTGAGTCATGCAAACAGAGGGGAGATAGCGGAATGCCGTATTTGGAAGGTGGGTCCAAACCATATATATATGGTATAAACGAACTAAAGAAAGAGGTAAATTGGTATTTCGGTAATACATAATACGAATGTCGGTTACAATTAGACCCATTGAGCAAAAGGATAAAGAAGAATGGTTAGATTTGTGGTCTGGACCTGATAGTTATCTTGTTTTCTATAAATCGCACGTTGCCCCAGAAGTATCAGAAAATACCTTTAAGAGGTTTTTTGACCCTAAAGAGCCTGTATACTCTGCAGTGGCAGTAGATGATGCAACAGGAAAGGTTATCGGGTTTGTCAATTACTTAACCCACAGAAATACCTGGACAATTGAGGATGCGTTGTACTTGAATGATTTATTCGTCAGCAACAGTTCGAGATTGAAAGGAGTAGGAAGGAAGCTTATTGAATATGTTTACACTGAGGCGGATAAGTTCAATTGCAAGAAGTGTTACTGGTCGACCCAGTTTGAGAACCATAGGGCTCAGTTACTTTACACGAAGGTTGCTGTGAAAAGTGGTTTTTTGCTCTATAAGAGACCATAGTGATTAAATATGTTTGTATGATGTTATGAGATAATCAATTAGTTTGGAGAAATAGTCCCGGTTTAATAAAGTAGCTGAAGAGAATATTCGGATAAAATGTAAACCCTCAAGTTGCAGTAAAACAGTCAATTGGAAGCGTCATGCTAAGTTTCTGCATACTTGCTCGAAGAGACTCTTTGCACCCACCGACGGCATTTCCTCTTTCGGCTATTATGATCCCAGAATCGGCACCATACTAGCTTTGTGCTATTTATTAAAAAGCCATATTCAGCCGGGCAAAATGTCGTAATAATCTCAGAAAGTGTCGCGATTTCTCTAACAAATATGCTTAGCCTTACAATGCTCGAGTTAAAGGTATATGCCCCCAGTATCCTCAGCATGGATCAATTCTGGACAGTATTCATCTTGTCCCAGTATAACTTATGCTACTCGTATCTCTCCGAGCATATAGCTGTAAATAGCACTTCTAACAATTTTCTATACATGCAACACCTTAAGTTTCTGTTCAAATTCTCCCATTACTCACATCATACACTTGTTAATAGCCTAGTGAATCGGTTTACTTCATATCACTGCTACTATAATCACCATTTGTTTTGTTGCAAAATGGCCTAATGGCATTCGAATCAAATATCCTGCACATTGACGTACATTCCCCGACTCGCCCAGAACTCCAAATATCTCCGTCTAACTCCTGCCATACAGTCTACCTGGGTTTAGTTTAACTCCCCGTACCTTCCTTCAGTGCAATAAACCAGCAATCGGGCCTCAAACCACCGTCTTTCGCTGTAGTCCCCCCCTCTTAAGCCCGTTTTTTGGCCCAAATCAACCATTTTTTCCGGTTTTTATTTAAACTCCTATCCGGGTAACTTGGTGAGTAGCCCACCGGGCTACCTAAATTGCTATTTCGGACATCGGGCCAAGTCTATTCTTGGTCTTTACCATCTCGTTGATCTCGCTCATCTACATACTACATACCTTATAAGTATATATATTGCATTTTCGTTGAATTCCCGCTCTCTCTGTCCTACCCTACTTCTCTTACTTTCCTGACCTCTCTTATTACCTCGTACGCTTGCTACCGATATGCCATATGTAATATTATTGTTATCGTTATCTATGCGCACTGATTCGGATATCTATCCAGCATATCAGGATCCGAAGCATACCATCCACCTTATTACCTCTACAACCACTACGTACCATATATGCCATAGCGTAGTAGGTATATGACGCTTATCAGGCGTACGCATTAAGTGTAGACCAGTTGTAACCGTCTGGAGTATGGAGTATCGTAGCAGGAACAATAATGGAAGCATTAATACCGCGGGCTGCGTAACCACTATCATGAACCCACTCCACTCACTATAACGAATAAATTAGTAACCACCACACTGTGATTAATAAATTGACAAAGTCTTTTTTCTTAGTTCCCAGAGATAATATATTTGCCATCATTAGTTAGCATAATACCGGATATATAGGTTCGGAAGACATATAGTAGCAGATTCCAGGAATATACAAATAATAAAGAAAATTAGGGCGGTAAATTAGAGTCATATATTATCTATAAGCGTTCGGCATCATTGATCAGCAATACGATACACTCAAAATATTGAAAAATAGAAAAATCGATAATTATGCCCGTTAATGCAGAAATAATGACGGGGGAGTTTGCAATGCCAGCGAGTCAATCGGGGGAGCTTAATATAAACGACGAGGTGTTCTTGCGCCAGAACGAATATGAGTTGATAGGCGCAGACATTATGGGAGCGGAAAACATGGGAGGTTTTGAAGAATTGGCCAGTAATATATCATCGAGATCGTCGTTGGCGAACTTGCCTGTGGTCGGTCAAACGACTTATTCCACCACTAATACGACGCCCGAGATGTCATCACCGCCCAAGCTGCATCCGGTCTCAGGACACTCGTTCAGCTTGCCTATTGACCAATTGAACCTCTTATCATTGAAGTCGATGTCATCGACGCAGTCGTCTAAATCACCCTCGCCTGAATACAACCTATATAGCGTCATACGAGAGAATGCAGAAGAAGAGAAGACAATTAACCCAAGACAGTTGTTCAGCGAAGATATAGACATAGGGGTAGCTTCAGCATCAGCAGCATTAGCTTCATCAGACAAACATACAGATGAGACAGGAGATATTGGTGCCAAAGGATACATATTGCCATCGTCATCGTCGCCGTCGCTATCGTCATTTTTTGACGGTACCCAAAGGGCACCCTATACAAAGACGAAATCACACTCGATATCAATGGGATCAGACATCACATCATCAAAAAAGTTTGACTTCATAATGAATAACGAGTGCTTCAACGCCATTCTGTATTGGATCAACGATACCTTGCAGAACGTTAATTCAAAAATGCACGATGATGACGAAGAGTTGGGAGGAGCTGAAGAGATTATGGTTAACCCCACAGGTATCATCAAGTCTAATTACTACAAGAGGCGGAATTCGATTCAACTTGTGACACCGTCGAGCTACAACCAGCATAGTTCCTTTGACGATGATGCCAAAGTCCAAAAGAAGAAGAGAAGAAAGTCGTATAATTATGACTATGCCAAAACAATGACTAAACAAGACATCCCAGCAGTACCTGCTCCTAGCAACCCTGAGTCCGTGGCCCCTACCCATAATAGACACAACTCTGACACCGTTAAAGAACCTTTAAACGAAACCCGTAATATCTCCAACGACGAAGACGAGCAGGACAAGCCATTCCCGTGCCCCGATTGTGCTAAGCAATTCAAGCGGTCCGAGCATCTCAAGAGACATATAAGGTCTGTACATTCCAACATACGTCCATTCCATTGCAAGTACTGTGAAAAGAAGTTCAGTAGGAGCGACAATCTCGCCCAACACTTAAAGACTCATTACAAAGTAAACACAAACGGAACGACCACCATAATCTATGGTAACCCTAATTTACACAATAGAGGCGGTAGAAAGAAACACTCTGATTGATTTAATAAATATTTTGTTACTTAATTTTAATGACAATGTAGCGATATTGCGACATGCAATTTGTTGAATACGACATTATAACATAATCTTATTTTGCAACTTTTGCCAAAATTCTAAATATTTACGCTTTTATCGACATGAACTACATACGATTGTTAATAATAAATATATTCTACTTACATAACTGAAAAATCAATATAATAGTTTAATTCGAGAGAATGAATTTAAAGAAAGTTATTCTTTATTTCTAAATACAACTTTTTTTCCACTTACCTTATTCTCGATAAGCAAGTTTAGGCCCTCATTTGCTGACTCCAAACCGGCTGGTAATACTTCTAATGGAGCAGTTTTAATCTTATCTAAAACAAGGGGAAGGTGGTCATTCCAGAACTGAAGATAAGATTTTATCATTTCTGGCGATGCCTTTTCCCCGAAGTGCTTTCTTCCATCAACTAAATATCCATTCGTGATTGCAAACCTAACTTTTCTTTCTGGCTTGATAGATATAGTTTTCTTATTTAAGAATAAAAGATTATCGACGCAAACACCTTCTGATCCTTCTGTAGCATCATAGACAGATTGAAATGTATCGACATTCGATACACAATCCAAGCCATATTTGATTCTGCCCTCTCCTGCCTTTTTCAACTTCTCAATAACTCTATCATCATTATAATCAAACACTTTATCGGCTCCTAACGCTATCAATGCACTATGGTTTTTTTTTGAAGCAGTTGTTATTACATTGATACCATAAACCAATTTAGCAATTTGAATTGCCATAATACCAGTAGCAGTAGCTCCTCCCCAGATCAAGATATAATCATTTTTATTTTCATCCTTGTTTGTTGGTATCTTAAAATTATCATGGAAGCTTAAAGCAATGGTTTTAAGACCCACAGGTACGGAAGCAGCAGCTTCAAAAGAATTAATAGTAGTGCTTGGGTGATAACCTTGACTAAGAGCTTCTTTCAGTATCTGAGAATCAGGAAACTTGATTGTTGCATTCGAGCTAACCATCACATACTTAGAAAAACCGCCATTAGTATTCATTCCACCATGGAGCGAACTAGCAACAATATCCCCTTTTTTAAAACCAGTCACATTCTTGCCAATTTCTTCCACTATTCCACTAACATCTGACCCAACAACGACTCCCTTTTGAGCTATTGTAAGATTCTTTCCCACAAAGTATCCGATACGTGACCCAATGTAACCCAATGGGCACTCAAGCCTGCGAAAACCAAGACCAAACTTCTTAGCGAATTCAGAAACTAGATGTGAAGCAAATGACTCAGGGAAAATATGTTTCCAATCTGTTGGGTTGACAGCATAGGCGACTACTTTCACAATAATCATATCATCTTCCAATTTAGGGTACGGCGTCTCCTTAATAGCCACGAGTTTTTGTAAATTTCTAGAGCCTGTTACTACAGCTCCTTCGTTGACCTTCATCTTGGGTTAATTGTTTCTATACTGAATGCAAATCGTTTATGTGCTAGACATCCAGCTTAAATAAATTTCATGAATTAGTAGATTGTAAAAGATTATAAATTGTTTGACGGAATTAATATGCCACTTGTGGAGTTAATGACGCACGAAACGGATTTGACTTAAACCTTCCGCGCTCAGTTTAGTTATCAATCCTTACACTTAATCTATAATAGATAGCAAGTTTAAATAACTTTGAAAAAGGTCCCTCTAAACTATTCTCTTTTGCAGTAATTATGACTGGTAGTACAAAACTTAAACTCTCTGATGGTACGGAACTATTTTACAAGGACTGGGGACATGGAGACCCCATAGTTTTCAGCCATGGCTGGCCATTAACATCTGATGCATTTGAAGACCAGATGATCTTCTTAGCTATGAAAGGATACAGAGTAATTGCTCATGACCGAAGAGGACACGGTAGATCGTCTCAGCCATGGGAAGGTCACACAATGGATCAGTATGCTGATGATTTGGCTGAACTCGTAGACCACTTGGAATTGAAAAAGGTGATTCACATAGGCCACTCTACAGGAGGAGGAGAAGTAGCTAGGTACATTGGTCGTCATGGAACTCTGAAAGTTCTGAAGGCTATCTTGATTGGAGCGGTTCCCCCGCTTATGGTAAAAACAGAAGATAATCCTGTGGGTACCCCCATTGAAGTATTTGATGATATAAGGAAGAACGTTTTGAAAAATAGATCTCAATTTTTTAAAGATTTAGCGTATGAGTTTTATGGATTGAGTCGGGACGACCCACAAGGGTCGTCTGGATTAATTGATAGCTTTTGGATGCAAGGGATGCAATCATCAATAAAGGCAGCGTATGACTGTGTTGCTGCATTTTCAGAGACTGACCAACGAGAAGATTTAAAAAGTATGAGTATACCTACTTTAGTCTTATATGGTGACAATGATAATATAGTACCTCCCATTTCGTCTAGTAAAGCAGCAATTAAGATTTTACCTCAGGCTACAGAAAAAGTCTATCCTGGGGCATCTCACGGCTTGTGTACCACCCACAAAGATGCCATAAATGAAGATATTTACCAGTTTATTAGCAAATGAAAACAATTAAAGTAAATGGTTTTTTTATAGTATATTTGTAATAGGAAATTCAATATATGAACATTGGTTTTTTAAGGACATATCAAAGGTCTCCTTTAAAGCAGTTTAAGTAGACTTTTCAATTCTAAATGCGCATGAAGTTTAGAGAATAAACAAATTATATATAAATTTGTATTGTATAAATAGATTCTAATGTATCCTTAATTAATTATTGTAATCAACAGAAAATTGAAAAAGAATGAATTTGGTACTTCAAAACCGATCTTCAAATCATTTGCAGGTAAATTGGTTGTACTAAATCTGTTTAGCATCAATAATTAGCTGAAAAAACTCACAAACAGTGTCTTTAAGAGGCCTATATTTAAGGAGCAATTCATTTATACCTTTAGAATTGTCAGCCTTCCACTCGTAATTAACATTTTCAGTAATATACCTCCTTGTTAGGCTTTTACTGATAAAGGGACCTATTAACCAGAGTAAGAATTTTGGTGCTGCACTTTTCGGAATTGGATATGAATCATATTCTGGCGATAATGCTTTCCCAATTCCCAATAAAGAAGTATTGTGGGCAGAAATAATATAACGGCCATGGGCATTCTTGACAAAGGCAGCTTTCAAATGAGCGTCAGCCAAATCTCTCACATCAACGATTCCAAGACCAGAATCTGGTACACCACTCTTCATCAGACCATCTCCATATGCTTTCATGATATTGAAACTTTCAGATGTTGCATTTGGGTTTAATCCAGGTCCTAAAACTAAAGACGGATTCACAACAACAAGATCCCAATTGTTTTGCTTTTCGTGGATACTCCATGCCTCCTTCTCCGCTATAGTTTTGGAATAAGCATATGGATTGTAGCTTAATGAAGAAATATCATTCCATACATCCTCGTTTAAAGTGCCGTTTGGAAGGGAAAGAATCTTTCTATTAGAGCCACAAATTGCAGCAACACTGCTAGTTAACACAACCCTAGATACTGATTTTGTCTTATTTGCTGTCTCCAACACGTTTCTAGTTCCTATCTTGGCAGGATCAACGAGATCTTTCTGAGGATCAGTGATTTTCGACGTGAACGGAGAGGCAGTATGAAATACTACCTTACATCCCGCCATACCTTCTGCATATGAACCTTCTGTTAACAAATCAGCTTTAAAAAACTTTAAATCACCACTTGTACTGCTCTTCATTCTTCGAGGTGACGAAGTTTATCGTGGTTGGACGGGTCTCTAACGGCTGCATGAACAGTGACTCCCGCTTCCAACAATCTTTTCACAACCCACCCTGCCACATACCCTGTGGCACCAGTAACAAGGACCGGACTCTCTGTATCAATAGTGTAGTTAAACTCAGTATTTGTCAAATTTGTCATATTTTTTGACTGAATTTCATTGACAGAATGTTGACGAAATATACTTCTTTTATAGGTGCTCGTCCTTTATTGGCAAGAAGACCCACTTCATCATTAATTCCGTTAATTAAAGATAAAGATAACTCCGTTAACTGCGGACTAATCAAGTTTTTGGATAAAGCTTTTGATTTCTTCAAAAATTAGTGCGCCTTTTAGCTTTATGTCCGTTAACTGCGGTTTCTTTTAGTAAGCTATCTCCGGTGGTTTTGAGATTGGTTACAATGATATTCCATTTTTCAGTTTTTTGTACCTGCATTGCATCAAAAGTTCTTTTTATTGCAAAAGTCATAGAAGGTCATATATTCTATAATCGCTCTTTATTTTAGCTCGTCTTCTGAAAAGGCATTTTTAGTACAGCTGAATGTGGTAGCAAAATTTGAGACTTATTAAGCAAATAATTCATATGGTGTATGAGTTCCAAAATACTATCTACATTGTCAATAGAATATACCTGATCGAATGATTTAATCTGATCAGTGAGCATATCTTCAAATTTGAGATCAAGTAATCAAATTCAATTATCTCAGCCTAGTTTAGCCTCTGTCAAAAGTACTACTCGGCAAATTAATCATGAGTCTATGTAATCATCTTTAAAGTTCCTCGTTAAGCAACCAGAGTTGCTCACATATTAAAGTTGTAAATTATTCATCCTTGTATATTAGCATGGGTACCTCTAAGCCCTTCACAAGTGGATATCAGCATCGACAAGAGTAATTCTAGTCGTTAAATCTTTATGAAGCTCATGAAACCTGACTACCCAGCCTCATAGTATTAAATCAAGTCAGATGCTAGATATTCATTTCGGAATTTTACATTTCGATCACTCGTAGTAACTGGGATTCTTGCGGAGTGTATTTACCGCACTCTCTGTGTATAGCTAAACTGATCTGACATTTCTTGACAATTTAAAATCTTGTCTGAATTCCAAAGTGAATTAACTTCTTTTCATATGCTTGTAGACTTAGCACCTAATCGTGTTAACGGACATGGCTTTCACGCATTACTAATGGTCTTGACAGCTAACCATGTGAAAATTAGCTGATTAATCTGGAGTGAAGTAGTAGGCATCAAGTGAAAGGCAACGGGTTCCTATAGGTGCTAGTATATTGACGTTTAAGTTTATATGCCTTCTACTGTTGAAACGCTTCATGACCGAAGCGTTAATTTGCAGCAACTAGTACTACGCATTGACTTCGTTTCAGAAACTTATATTGGTGCGATTGTGCCCACTACACTCAACCAAGTATACAACCCCTATAATGCCCGAGATTGGTTTTCACCCATACTAGAGTAGAACGCCGGTCGTTTGCAATTTGCAATCATGGTAAGGCTATATACGTGAACTGCATGTAGCATGGATGACGCATTCTCCAGATGCTTTTGATCAATGCGATAACTATGGTATACTTCTCACGACCAATATTAACCATATCGGTAAGTAGAATATATCTGTACAATCGTCAAAATATTTACCCGCCATGGATAAATAACATTCACCATATATATGCATATATACACACACAAAAGCCATATATGTAACTGCTTTCCATACATCTATCATACAAACCTATGGATATACAGCATCATACAATAGATATACACACATACTCTCCATAGACATTGCATCTGAAAAACATATTCAACATGCTTTTCATGCAATCACATCTTATCATATCGGAAGAATCAACAAACGCCGAGGTAATTCAGAGCGGCTGTTCCATGGTGATGTTCTGTCAGTGATTCTTCCCGCTCATCACCTACGTCATCCCACTGTGGAAGTGTTACCCGCCCAATGCGCTCGAAAAGCTTCTATTACGTAATGGAAGCGTCTATTGTGATGTAGAATTGCCTAAACGGGACGAACGAAGTAAACTCGTTTATATACAGTTCAATAGGATTCTCACCAAAATTCCAAAAGGGTCATTTCATCTATGGGCTCTCAGCAATTTATTAGCAAAATTCACATATAATTTCCATTATTCCCTTTTGGTTGAAAATTGTATAATTCAAATTCAATAAGTGACTAGAGATAATAATTGGTAACACGAGAGTATGTCACAATCAGTTTATCAAGCCAATGGGAAACCATTATCACAAACCGCCATTTATCAACAGAGGTTAAGGCAAGGCGTCTACCAGTCCCCTAGCAACGTATCCGTCGGGGTGAACACCAATGCTTCGGATACAGCCGCGTTGTTGGCTGCATCGTCAGATTTGACCGTTAAACCATCGTATGAAAGGACAATTGCACAGGACGCCCACACCGCAGCGCTCCTGGCGAAGAGGGATGAGGCCAGTATTTTGACCCGAGACAACGAGGCCAGGACAGCCACTATGAAGAGTGTGGGTAGCGGATACACTGGAGTCACGGGAGCAGTAAACGGAGGCTCCATTTACAAGGTTGCGACCAAGAACTCGAGTGGTACTATGACCTCGAGATTGGACCCAGTCAAGGACTATAGACACGGATTGGGCTCCAAGAGTAGTGCTACTACTCTCAACATTGGTAAAATTAACCAGATTGCCACGCAAAAATCGACCAAGTCATTGAACTCTAGATTCAACCCAGACTTGGACTATAGATCGGGATTAGCTGGCCACCACCGTCCGGCTGAATTTTTGGACCAGGAAGAGGAAGATTTGGCCGCCAGCGGTGCCACAGCTTCGTTGAAACACGGTGGTTCGACATCGAACAGTGCTTCATCGCAGGTTAGGTCAAAGTCCTTCAAGTCGACCGATGTCGCTTATGGCAACTTGTTGGCTGCTGCCAACGACAAGGCACAAGACCGTTTGAAATCACTCAATTCTTCTACTGGGAAGGATTTCAAACAACAGGCCAGAGAATACGCTGGTGCATTAGCCATTGCGCAAAAGAACAGTGATGAAAGAATGAAAAACAACAAGGCTGGTATGGTTGACTTGGGAGGTGGTTTAACCATGTCTCTTACTGACTTGGATGCCAAGGCTGCATTAGTGGTTGGCCCAGTTTTGTCT
This sequence comes from Debaryomyces fabryi, assembly GCF_001447935.2. NCBI lineage: Eukaryota > Fungi > Ascomycota > Pichiomycetes > Serinales > Debaryomycetaceae > Debaryomyces > Debaryomyces fabryi. Next base: position 21,591 of record NW_015385553.1, read on the forward strand.
GATATTGAAAGCAAGGCTACGGCTCAAAGAGAAGCTGATGAGCAAAGCAAAGCGAAGCACGCGAAATTGGTTGGCCTTCACCAAAAGTCCAAACAGGAAGACCAGGCCCGTAAAGAAAGGGAAAGAAAGGAAATCGAAAAGGAGAAGGGTACCAGAGTCACTGCCAATGAAGATAGAAAGAAGGGTGAAGAGAATGAGTACATTGAGTACCAAGCCAGCAGAAATGAAGAAGTTGAAAATAAGGTTGGTGAATTAAAGGCCTTAGAATTGAAATACGCTGAAGAAAAGGAAAAGTTGTTGGGTGAAAAACAAGAAAACCAAGACCGCATAGATGCTGAAGAGAAGGAATTGAATGATAGTCGCAGCAAGGAATTAAAGGAATTACAAGCTGAAAAGGATGAGATTTTGAAACCAACTTTAGACGAATTGGAAGAAGAAAACACCAAATTGGAAGCAATTGTCAACTCCAAAAATGAAATTGCGGAAGAAGTTGAAAAGCTGAAGGCTTTGAATGAGGAATATGACGCCAAATTAGCTGAATTGACCAATAACTTAGAAAAAGTTAAAATTGAAATCGAGGAATATACCATGGAGTTAGAATTATCTACTCAGAAACACGAGGAAACCTCAAAAGAAGTGGATAACTTACGTCAAACTTCTATTGATGAATTGAAACAAGCAGAAGATTCCCACAAGGAATTAGATTCTAAGATTAGCGAATTGGACGCAACTAAGAGCAAGCATTTAGAAGACAAAGTTTCCCAGAGAAAAGAAATCGAATCCCACCTTGATCAAAGAGTCAAGTCTGAGCATGAAATCAATAAGGAATTACCAGAACATTTACAAAAAGACATTGATGAAGATAAATTGAGGGATACGGGTTCCTTATTCGACGAACCTAAATTCGAGGATGACGAAGAAGATGAAGCCGAGACTCCTCAACCAGCAAAGTCTAAGTCAGTAGGGGTCTCTGGAGTCAAGGAAATTCCATTAGTTGATGACAAAGAATTGGAAACTGGAGCTGTTGTTCCTAGCAAGTCTAAGTCAGAAGCTAAGTCTAAGGATACAGAAAAGAAGAGTAAATCTGCAGCTGGCACAACCGCTAAGGAATCAAAGAAGACCGAGTCAAAGACCTCTAATACAAAGTCACCAGCCAAGGCCAAACCTGCTTCTAACCAAGCTGCCAATGAATCACCAAAGAAATTGAGTGGTTTTAAGAGATTCACTAAGTACTTTTCTGGACATGAAGAACAACCTGCATCAGCCAAGAAAGCAGAACCAAAGTCAACCAAAATAGATGATAAAACCAAACCTGCCACTAGTGCTGCAAAGTCTGCAACCAAAGACTCTAAATCATCCCCAGCTAAAGACACTTCGAAGAGCGCTTCGAATACTTCTGCTAAGGATGCTTCGGAAGACAAACCTAAAGTTGCTGATAAAGTAGATGACAAGTTGACTAAGAAGGAATCTGAAGGAAGTGCCGAAGATATTGATGATCTTTCTTCTAGTAAGAATCAAGGTGGAGTCTTCAAAGAAGAAATCTAATCTAATGGTAATCGAGTTACCTAATAAATTGTTTAATACTTTGTTCACTGCTTTTTAACATTTTAATTTTTTATTATTTCATTTAATCTTTCGTACTCATTTACTTAGAAAGTTAATTCTTTTTTTTAAGTACCTATTTGTTTTTAAGAATGTATTATTTATCCATGTGTTTATTATATACGAAGAAAATTTTATTAGCTTGTAGAAAGAATTTAAAATGCGAATGAAAATATCAAAATTCAAATTAATCAAGACCATTTATTAACAGGGAAAAGCCATCAAAATGTCAGCAGAGCAATCACAGTTTAATAAGCTATTGACCAACTATAACTTCAAATTGGCTTCGGCCAGTGAAGAATACAAGAGTCGTCGTAAGAGACAAATGATGCTTTTTATGGGATCAGCAGCTATAACTATCTTCACATCAAGATTAGCCTACAAATCTACAATCACAAGACAATACGTCCCGAGCTTGTTTCAAGGGAACCATGCGCCACCATTAAGTTATAATTTCACATCAGATGCTGCCGTAGCAGTTGGAACTGGTACCCTATTGTGTGGTAGTGTTTCCTCCATGATTATTTTTGGAACTTGTTGGATCATAGATGTGTCGAACTTTAAGGAATTCGGTTGGAAAATGAAGTCCTTAATGGGTGGATGGGAGAAACAGAAAGAATTGGCCAAATTACCAATGGACGAGGAAAGTGCTTTAATACAAGACAGCTTGAATGATATTCTCGATGGTAAATACGACTTTGATGAGACCGCTCCAGCAGAGAAATAATTACTATATGCTACAGAACTTTTACCAATTAATTTAATCAGCCTTAGTCGTAATTTGAACGGCATGGAACAACGGTTCTAAAAGACCCAATCGAATGAATGCTTAAAATATGCATAATTAATTAAAACTTCACATAGTGAAATAGGAGTTGTCCTTGAATACGATCTCCTGATACCCGTTCTTTCTATACCTTTTGTAAATAGCCAAATCTTCACCAGAAATCATTAAATATACCATTCAGTGTTGTATTCGGTATTTTCCTGCATGTAAATTGTCGTAGATGGCTGGCTAAATTATAAAGACCAAACGAGTATTATCACAATTTTTATTTGTACATATACTACATTAAACCGAGTAAAGGTTTTAATATCAATTGAACCGAGTAGCTTGACTGTTTATTATAGTGTAGCATACTTTTGACGCGTCAGAACAAATCAGCATCCGAATTGAACGAGGGTGACACGCCGAAAATATTGAGATGGCTAGGATATCGACATCTTCGAGTAATAGAAATTTACCGTCATCTAATGCCTTAAGACGTCAAAGAGAAAGAGAAGAGCAAATCCGAAGGGGTAGGGTAGGTCAGACATCTGCCAATCATTCAAGACAATCGTCAGTTAATAGACAACGAGAAACAGGGGTGTATCAAAATCAACCGGGGGATCCTCCTGCCACAAACGCTTCCAGCACAAAGAGAAAGAGAAGATACAAGCCAGGTACCAATGCCATCCGGGAAATTCGTCAATTTCAAAGGTCCACAAGTTTGCTACTTAGAAAGCTACCATTTTCAAGATTGGTCAGGGAAATAGCTGAGAACTACATAGGAGCTTCTTATGGTATACGGTGGCAATCAAATGCTGTAATGGCTCTACAAGAAGCATGTGAAGCATACTTGGTTCACTTGTTAGAAGATACAAATCTCTGTGCTATCCACGCAAAGAGAGTTACGATCATGCAAAGAGATATCCAATTGGCCAGACGAATAAGAGGACATATATGAATATCTGCTATGGATGATTTCTTCTATTATGTATGTTATATATTGTATTATAATTAATAAAGGGTTAAAGATGTAATATGACGGTGACGCTATACCAATCAGGTATTTCAATATGTTTTCCTATTTAGGAAATATGTAAACACCAGTAATCTTCTGTACTTCGCAGACAGATATGATCTAATCAGACCCAGCCATTGACTAATCTTTAATTTCTACTTGGTATCACAGTCCTATTGTTAATCTCTTGGTTTATGGCTGATGCAATTTTGACTTTGAGTTTTTCGAATTCATGATTTTGTTTTAACTAAAAGTTACAACACATTCTTTTCAATACACAAGACAAGAATATCTTTTTATTGATCATACTTTTTCATCTACTAACACATTTCAAATAAAACACTGACTAGTGAAAGCGGAGGAACAAGGTTTTAAATTTACTATATTATTACTATTTTTCAGTTTATTGTCTTCATAACTAAGACTACTAAACGAGAATGGCCACGGTTACTACATCTACTACAGGAAAGAAAAAGATCGTTTACAAGCAAGATACAGATGGAGTTTTTAGGTTGAAAAAGATTCCAACGGATATTGGGGTGCATGGAAAGTATCGTGAAAGCAAAAATGCTGCTGAAGATCACTTGAATGAATTAATTGGCTGTACGTATCAAGTGCTGAATTCGTCTACTGAGGAATCAAATGAGGTACTACCCACGTCGGATCCTATCCTGGTATGCCCAAAGGACACCAAATATGTTCCTACAGAGCACCAGGTTAAGCCAAACAGAAGAGCAGCCAAAATAAAAAGTACAAACTCTTCCACTCCATCTATTAGACTCAAAGTTCCCAATGTCAAAGTCAGCACTGAAGCATTTGAAAAAATGACCGGAATACATGTTCCAAGTTTTGCTGCAGGTTGCATGATCACTTTGGTGTTTGTTAGTTCCTCACCATTGATCACACATTATACATCCATAATGTTTAACGTCGTCAAACTAGGCTTATTTTGGATCCTTTTAGTTGGAGGTATAACTTGGTACTCTGGAATTGTCAAGCTCCAGGATTCTGAAGCAATGTCTACTTTCATGAACAGTATCAAAGACACCTTTTTCGAAACTGAGATTCAAGAGGAGGTAGACGACGAAAGCGAAAGAGGTGATGATTTGAACACACACGGCCACTCTGATAATTACACCAGTAAAAATTCTAGTGAAATTGTCATTCCTAGTGCCGTACCAAGAAGAAGATCTGCATCGCCAGTAAAAGGTGCAAGGGCACCGCTAACTTCCGTTACACCATTCAAGTCTGCACCTCCTAAACAGGATTCTAGGTTCCAAAGTAATCCAGAATTAGTAACTGGAGAAAATTCTTCTCCTCCAAAGCTTAACAGGTTCCACACCTCTGATCCTAAAGGTTACCAAAACCAACCTAAGAAGAACTCAATACTTTCATTAGGCAAGATGAGAAGACTCTCCAATAATTCTCTAGAATTGACTAAGACTAAAACAAACCAATCAATTCCTAGTGTGGAACTGATTGATTCTTCAAGTTCACGTCATTCTCCAATAAAGCAGTATTACTCCTATCATGATGATCCAGAAGAATTGCCATTCATTAACGAAGTAAAGTTGATCAGCAGTGAGGACAGTTTCGGGGAATTGCCTGATTCGTTGCCTTCCTTTAACTCCAATAGCAATGTTCATAGACTGAGCAGTGTTATGAGCAAGCAATCCGTCCTAGGAACAAGAGCCAACTACAATAAGTTCTTAGCAAATGTTCAGAGTAATGATGCTGATTAAAGTCATTTCACGTTCCAAAAAATACGACTATTAATTGCCATTTTATAGCTTTTTTTTGTTATTTCACGATCTAATGCCCATGCTTATGTACAACTACTTCTTGTTTTCAATTTCCTATAGTCTATATACGTATATATTAGCACAATCATATATGAATCAGTAAGGTACTGAAAAATTATTGAAGTCGTGTGTGGCCACTCAATCGCTCTCTTCAAAACTGAAAATATGGATAAACAACCAAATAAATATAGGTAGGTTCAAGACACTAAGCAATGCCATTATTCAGGGAATCGAGTTTCCTAGTTGTCCATCCGGGGTCACAACATACCATATTTTCGTTTGGTTTACAGGATCCATTATCTCCCCCTCAATATAAGATTCCATCTGTAGTTTATCAGGATCCAAATACTAAAGAATATAAATCGAAGAAGAATGAAGGTGAAGAACTAATTGAAGTACATCCAATCAAAGAAAGCAGGATTGTCGATTTAGATGCGTTTAACTACTTATTAAAGATCATATTACAAAGTGTAATCACTAATAATCCTGTTATTACAATCAATCAAATTCCGTTACTACTTATAGCACCATCTTTGGCATGGTCAAGATCGAACATTGAATATGTGACAAAATACGTTATTGAATCTTTAGAATTCACGGCATTCAACGTTATAGACTTGTCGATTGCGTGTAATTTTGGCATGGGTTCGTCCTCTAGTTCTTGTGTTGTTAATATTGGCCACGAGTCGTGTCAGATAATGCCGGTTATTGGATATCAAAGTATTAAGTACGCAGGCATATATTTGAATGGAATTGGGGGTAAGACTATAAATGAGGAAGTACAGAAATTGTTACCTAACTTGACTGGTAAGCAAATTGAAGCCTTAAAAACATCAGGAATTTTTGAAGCTGTTAATGATCACGATTCCTCATTCTATTCTGTTGCTGATTTAAATACTATTGGTGAAAATAATGAAGATGATGAAGATTTTGATGTAGCAAAAATAGTTACCGAACAAAACGGTAACTTGCCGAAAAGCGAATCTGAAGCAAATCAAGGTGAAGAAGATAAGCAGGAAGAAAAATCGAATAGTGAGCTTGAAAAGAACTTCTTCTTGGATCCAGATACGAAAGAAAAAATATATGTGGGCAAAGAAAGATTTCAAGGAGTTTCCAAATTGGTCAATCGTGTAGCAGAAGCCATATATGAATCTCTATTATTAATACCTGATTTAGAGAAGAGACAAGAGTGCTATGATAACTTGATATTTGTTGGCTCTACCTTCAAAATTCCTGGTTTAAAGCAAGCATTGCTAATTAAGCTTACTGCTGATTACCTTGTTAGATCACCAGGTGAATCAACCGCGAACGATGAAACAACCGCTGTTAACTCGGCTATAGTCGCATATCAACAAGCAGAGGAACTTAATGAGTCAAACGGTGAATCGAATTTCATATTATCTCAGGTCCCAACCGCTATTAGAGCTGCAAAACATCCGGATTACTTTCCTGAATGGAAACAACCTAAAGAAAAAGGGGGTTCATGGGAAGATGTCTACTTTTTAGGTGCCGAAATATACGCTAAACAAATATTTGGTGGGAATTCGAACCAAGGTGGTGAATTATTTTTGGACGCCGATGGATATGAAGAGAAAGGACCTCAAGGTATTTGGGACGCAACTATCTAATTGTTTTTAAATAAAAGTTTATTTAGAGGGTCACTTTTTATTTATACTGTTTAATTATTTGTAAGTATAGGTTTTTAATATCATTTAGAAATTAGAATTGAATAGTTGATGTAGACTACTTTTTTTTGTACGCGAAATCTATACGCGTCAAAATTATACATTTAAGACCATAGTACGACGAACGTAGAGGTAATCAATAGTTCATGGTATTAAGGCATTGTATAAATCAATTAACTAGAACGACCAAGCTATCATCCAAATATTGTTTTTCAAAACCGATATTCTTAATGCCACAACAACAAAGTTTAGCTCGATTTTTCTCAGCATCAGGTAACTTACCTAAGGCCAAGCCAAGCGCTAACAAGACGAATATTTCAGAAGAAGGTAAGCCTTCAATTTCAGAAATAAAACGAAAGGCACCTTCTCTTCTTTCAGAATCTCCTGAAAAGAAAATTAAAGTAGAAGCTGCTGAAGACGGGGATACTGACCCTAGTGAAGTGAGTGAAGAGGATACAAAGGCACAAGAATTAAGTGACGCTTCCAAATTAATAAACTTGACAGAAAAGGAACAAGAGAAACACTCGTGTGCCGGGGCTTCGTCGAAGATTTATTATTCCGAATTAACTGAATTGTTTGAAAAAATTGAACAAGAATCGTCAAGATTAAAGATAACTGCACTTATTTCACAGTTCTATTATCAAATATTGGAGCATGCCTCATCAGACAAGTTAGTCAAAATCATTTATCTATGTATAAATAGATTAGGACCTGATTATGAGCCTGATCTTGAATTGGGTTTAGGTGAAACTTTACTTATAAAGGCAATAAGTGAGTGTTACGGAAGACCACCAAGCAAGATTAAGAAGGATTACCAAGAAGTGGGTGACCTAGGAATAGTTGCTCAAAAATCAAGATCTGGTCAACCTACTATGTTCAAGCCTACCAGATTAGATATAGTGACTGTTTTCGAAAACTTAACAAAGATTGCAAAATCTACTGGTAAAGACTCACAATCCAAAAAGATCTCAACAATTAACAAAATGTTAACCGCATGTGAAATGAAAAGCAATGAAGCAAAGTTCTTAATTCGGTCCTTGGAGGGTAAATTGAGAATAGGATTGGCAGAAAAAACAGTACTCATTGGTTTAGCTCAAGCCTTTGTTAACTATGAAAACAAAACTAATAAAAAAATATCCCCAGAGAAGTTGGCTCAAGCTGAAGACATAATTCGTGAAGCATTCTCAAGAATTCCTAACTATGAGATTATCATCAATAATGCCTATGAACACGGTATATTCAACTTGTTAGATTATTGTATATTGACCCCAGGTATTCCTTTAAAGCCGATGTTAGCCAAGCCAACGAAGTCTATTAGTGAAGTATTAGATAGGTTTCAAGGAGAAGAATTTACTTGTGAATATAAATACGATGGTGAAAGAGCCCAAGTTCACTTGTTACCAACAGGTGAAGTTAGGATCTATTCTAGAAATTCTGAAGATATGTCTCAAAGATATCCAGATTTGATTTCTATTATCAAAGACTTTCTCAAAACTCAAGAGATTTCTGGTAACCACTCGATGGTACTAGATTGTGAAGCTGTAGCGTGGGACAGAGAAACAAATAAAATTTTACCCTTCCAAGTTTTATCTACTAGGAAGCGTAAAGATGTTGATGAAAAAGATATTAAAGTACATATTTGTCTATTCGCATTTGACCTCTTGTATTATAATGATCAACCTTTGATTACAACGTCTTTAGCCGAAAGACGTAAAGTTATGTTTGAAAATTTGCGACCAATTGAAGGAAAGTTTCAATTTGCAACTTTCAGAAATACATCAAATTTGGATGAATTACAGCATTTTTTGGATCAATCAGTAAAGGATTCATGCGAAGGACTAATGGTGAAGATGATGAATGGAACGGATTCCTACTACGAGCCTTCAAAGAGGTCGAGAAATTGGTTGAAGTTAAAGAAAGATTACTTAGCGGGAGTTGGTGATTCATTAGACTTAGTAGTTATAGGTGCATACATTGGTAAAGGGAAAAGAACAGGCTCATATGGTGGATTTTTATTGGCTTCCTATAATCAGGATAGTGGTGAATACGAGACAACTTGTAAGATAGGTACCGGGTTTTCGGACGAAGACTTGGTATCTATCCATGCCAAATTAAAACCTACTGAAATACAAAAACCTAAACCATATTATGTATATGATACAACCAATTCTAACGCTGTACCAGATGTTTGGTTTGAACCGACGACAATATTCGAAGTTTTGACAGCTGATTTATCCCTAAGTCCAATATATAAGGCTGCACATCAGCAGTATGGCAAAGGTATATCCTTGAGATTTCCTAGATTCTTAAGAATTCGAGATGACAAGGGAATAGAAGATGCTACTAGTTCTACTGAAGTTTCAGAATTCTACGAGCGTCAAGCCAATGTAAACTGAAGAAATAAATATTAATT